>NC_042974.1:12046556-12309056 GCF_901001165.1 Salmo trutta
AACACTAACAGGGTAGAGTGGTAGAAACTAACAGGGAAGTGGTAGAACACTAACAGGGTAGAGTGGTTAACACTACAGGGTAAGTGGTAGAACACTAACAGGGTAGAGTGGTTGAACACTAACAGGGTAGAGTGGTAGAACACTAACAGGTAGAGTGGTAGAACACTAACATGGTAAGTGGTAGAACACTACAGGGTAGTAGTGGTTGAACACTAACGGGTAGAGTGGTAGAACACTAACAGGGTAGAGTGTTGAACACTACAGGGTGGAGTGTTGAACACTAACAGGGTAAGTGGTAGAACACTAACAGGGTAGAGTGGTTGGAACACTAACAGTAGATGGTAGAACACAACAGGTAGAGGGTAGAACACTAACAGGGTAGAGTGGTAGAACACTAACAGGGTAGCGTGGTTGAACCACTAAAAGGGTAAGTGGTAGAACACTAACAGGGTAGAGTGGTAGAACACTACAGGGAGAGTGGTAGAACACTAACAGGGTAAGTGGTAGAACACTAACAGGGTAGAGTGGTAGAAACACTAACAGGTAGAGTGGTTGAACACTAACAGGTAGAGTGGTAAACCCTAAGGGTAGAGTGGTAGAACACTAACAGGGTAGAGGTAGAACACTAACAGGGTAAGGGTAGAACACTAACAGGTAGAGTGTAGAACACTAACAGGGTAAAGTGGTTAGAACACTAACATGGTATATGGTTAACACTTACAGGTAGAGTGGTAGATCACTAACAGGTAGAGTGGTTGAACACTAACAGGGTAAAGAGGTAGAACACTAACAGGGTAGAGTGGGTGAACACTAACAGGAAGTGGTTGAACACTAACAGGTAGAGTGGTTGAACACTAACAGGGTAGAGTGGTTGACACTAACAGGGTAGAGTGGTTGAACTCTAAAAGGGTAAGTGGTTGAACACTAACAGGGTAGAGTGGTAGAACACTAACAGGGTAGAGTGGTTGAACACTAACAGGTAGAGGGTTGAACACTAACAGGGTAGAGTGGTAGAACACTAAACAGGTAAAGTGGTTTGAACATTAAGGTAAAGTGGTTGAACACTAACAGTGTAGAGTGGTAGAACACTAACAGGTAGAGTGTTAGACACAACAGGGTGAGGGTAGAACCCTACAGGTAGAGTGGTAGAACACTAACAGGGTCGTGGTTGAACACAACAGGGTAAAGTGGTAGAACCTAACAGGGTAGAGTGGTAGAACACTACAGGGTAGTGTAGAACACTAACAGGGTAGAGTGGTAGAACACTAACAGGGTAGAGTGGTGAACACTAACAGGGTAGAGTGGTTGAACACTAACAGGTAAAGTGGTAGAACACTAACAGGGTAGAGTGGTAGTACACTACAGGGTAGAGGGTAGAACACTAACAGGGTAGAAGGGTAGAACACTAACAGGGTAGAGTGGTAGAACACTAACAGGGTAAGTGGTTAGAACACTAACATGGTAGATTGGTTAACACTTACAGGGTAGAGTGGTAGATCACTAACAGGGTAGAGTGGTAGAACACTAACAGGTAGAGTGGTAGATCACTAACAGGGTAGAGTGGTTGAATACTAACAGGGTAAGTGGTAGAACACTAACGGGTAGAGTTGGTTTAACACTACAGGGTAGAGTGGTATAACACTAACAGGGTAGAGTGGTTGAACACTAACAGGTAGAGTGGTAGAACACTAACAGGTAGAGTGGTTGAACACTAACGGGGGAGTGGTTGAACACTAACAGGTAAGTGGTTAGAACCTAACAGGGTAGAGTGGTTGAACACTAACAGGGTAAGAGTGGTAGAACACTAACAGGGTAGAGTGGTAGAACACTAACGGGTAGAGTGGTAGAACACTAACAGGGTAAGTGGTTGAACACTAACAGGGTAGAGTGGTTGAACACTAACAGGGTAGAGTGGTTGAACACTAACAGGTAGAGGGGTAGAACACTAACAGGGTAGAGTGGGTGAACATTAACAGGGTAGAGTGGTTGAACACTAACAGGGTAGAGTGGTTGAACACTAACAGGGTAGAGTGGTTGAACACTAACAGGGTAGAGTTGGTTGAACCCTAACCAGAGTAGAGTGGTTTGAACACTAAAAGGGTAGACGTGGTTGAACACTAACAGGGTAGAGTGGTAGAACACTAACAGGGTAGAGTGGTTGAACACACTAACAGGGTAGAGTGGTTTGAACACTAACAGGGGTAGAGTGGTAGAACACTAACAGGTTAAAGTGGTTTGAACTTAACAGGGTAAGTGGTTGTACACTAACAGGGTAGAGTGGTAGAACACTAACAGGGTAGAGTGGTAGAACACAAACAGGGTAAGAGGGGTAGAACCTAACAGGGTAGAGTGGTAGAACACTAACAGGGTAGCGTGGTTGAACACTAACAGGGTAAAGTGGTAGAACACTAACAGGGTAGAGTGGTAGAACACTAACAGGGTAGAGTGGTAGAACACTAACAGGGTAGAGTGGTAGAACACTAACAGGGTAAAGTGGTTAGAACACTAACATGGTAGATTGGTTAACACTTACAGGGTAGAGTGGTTAACACTTACAGGGTAGAGTGGTTGAACACTAACAGGGTAGAGTGGTAGAACACTAACAGGGTAGAGTGGTAGAACACTAACAGGGTAGAGTGGTAGAACACTAACAGGGTAGAGTGGTAGAACACTAACAGGGTAGAGTGGTAGAACACTAACAGGGTAAAGTGGTAGAACACTAACAGGGTAGAGTGGTTGAACACTAACAGGGTAGAGTGGTAGAACACTAACAGGGTAGAGGGGTAGAACACTAACAGGGTAGAAGGGTAGAACACTAACAGGGTAGAGTGGTAGAACACTAACAGGGTAAAGTGGTTAGAACACTAACATGGTAGATTGGTTAACACTTACAGGGTAGAGTGGTTAACACTTACAGGGTAGAGTGGTTGAACACTAACAGGGTAGAGTGGTAGAACACTAACAGGGTAGAGTGGTAGAACACTAACAGGGTAGAGTGGTAGAACACTAACAGGGTAGAGTGGTAGAACACTAACAGGGTAGAGTGGTAGAACACTAACAGGGTAAAGTGGTAGAACACTAACAGGGTAGAGTGGTAGAACACTAACAGGGTAGAGTGGTAGAACACTAACAGGGTAGAGTGGTTGAACACTAACAGGGTGGAGTGGTTGAACACTAACAGGGTAAAGTGGTAGAACACTAACAGGGTAGAGTGGTTGAACACTAACAGGGTAGAGTGGTAGAACACAAACAGGGTAGAGGGGTAGAACACTAACAGGGTAGAGTGGTAGAACACTAACAGGGTAGCGTGGTTGAACACTAAAAGGGTAAAGTGGTAGAACACTAACAGGGTAGAGTGGTAGAACACTAACAGGGTAGAGTGGTAGAACACTAACAGGGTAGAGTGGTAGAACACTAACAGGGTAGAGTGGTAGAACACTAACAGGGTAGAGTGGTTGAACACTAACAGGGTAGAGTGGTAGAACACTAAGAGGGTAGAGTGGTAGAACACTAACAGGGTAGAGGGGTAGAACACTAACAGGGTAGAAGGGTAGAACACTAACAGGGTAGAGTGGTAGAACACTAACAGGGTAAAGTGGTTAGAACACTAACATGGTAGATTGGTTAACACTTACAGGGTAGAGTGGTAGATCACTAACAGGGTAGAGTGGTTGAACACTAACAGGGTAGAGGGGTAGAACACTAACAGGGTAGAGTGGGTGAACACTAACAGGGTAGAGTGGTTGAACACTAACAGGGTAGAGTGGTTGAACACTAACAGGGTAGAGTGGTTGAACACTAACAGGGTAGAGTGGTTGAACTCTAAAAGGGTAGAGTGGTTGAACACTAACAGGGTAGAGTGGTAGAACACTAACAGGGTAGAGTGGTTGAACACTAACAGGGTAGAGTGGTTGAACACTAACAGGGTAGAGTGGTAGAAACAACTAACAGGTTAAAGTGGTTGAACATTAACAGGGTAAAGTGGTTGAACACTAACAGGGTAGAGTGGTAGAACACTAACAGGGTAGAGTGGTAGAACACAAACAGGTTAGAGGGGTAGAACACTAACAGGGTAGAGTGGTAGAACACTAACAGGGTAGCGTGGTTGAACACTAACAGGGTAAAGTGGTAGAACACTAACAGGGTAGAGTGGTAGAACACTAACAGGGTAGAGTGGTAGAACACTAACAGGGTAGAGTGGTAGAACACTAACAGGGTAGAGTGGTAGAACACTAACAGGGTAGAGTGGTTGAACACTAACAGGGTAAAGTGGTAGAACACTAACAGGGTAGAGTGGTAGTACACTAACAGGGTAGAGGGGTAGAACACTAACAGGGTAGAAGGGTAGAACACTAACAGGGTAGAGTGGTAGAACACTAACAGGGTAAAGTGGTTAGAACACTAACATGGTAGATTGGTTAACACTTACAGGGTAGAGTGGTAGATCACTAACAGGGTAGAGTGGTAGAACACTAACAGGGTAGAGTGGTAGATCACTAACAGGGTAGAGTGGTTGAATACTAACAGGGTAGAGTGGTAGAACACTAACAGGGTAGAGTGGTTGAACACTAGCAGGGTAGAGTGGTAGAACACTAACAGGGTAGAGTGGTTGAACACTAACAGGGTAGAGTGGTAGAACACTAACAGGGTAGAGTGGTTGAACACTAACAGGGTGGAGTGGTTGAACACTAACAGGGTAAAGTGGTAGAACACTAACAGGGTAGAGTGGTTGAACACTAACAGGGTAGAGTGGTAGAACACTAACAGGGTAGAGTGGTAGAACACTAACAGGGTAGAGTGGTAGAACACTAACAGGGTAGAGTGGTTGAACACTAACAGGGTAGAGTGGTTGAACACTAACAGGGTAGAGTGGTTGAACACTAACAGGGTAGAGGGGTAGAACACTAACAGGGTAGAGTGGGTGAACATTAACAGGGTAGAGTGGTTGAACACTAACAGGGTAGAGTGGTTGAACACTAACAGGGTAGAGTGGTTGAACACTAACAGGGTAGAGTGGTTGAACACTAACAGAGTAGAGTGGTTGAACACTAAAAGGGTAGAGTGGTTGAACACTAACAGGGTAGAGTGGTAGAACACTAACAGGGTAGAGTGGTTGAACACTAACAGGGTAGAGTGGTTGAACACTAACAGGGTAGAGTGGTAGAACACTAACAGGGTAGAGTGGTTGAACATTAACAGGGTAAAGTGGTTGAACACTAACAGGGTAGAGTGGTAGAACACTAACAGGGTAGAGTGGTAGAACACAAACAGGGTAGAGGGGTAGAACACTAACAGGGTAGAGTGGTAGAACACTAACAGGGTAGCGTGGTTGAACACTACAGGGTAAAGTGGTAGAACACTAACAGGGTAGAGTGGGTAGAACACTAACAGGGTAGAGTGGGTAGAACACTAACAGGGTAGAGTGGTAGAAACACTAACAGGGTAAAGTGGTTAGAACACTAACATGGGTAGATTGGTTAACACTTACAGGGTAGAGTGGTTAACACTTACAGGTAGAGTGGTTGAACACTATGGTAGAACACTAACAGGGTAGAGTGGTAGAACACTAACAGGGTAGAGTGGTAGAACACTAACAGGGTAGAGTGGTAGAACACTAACAGGGTAGAGTGGTAGAACACTAACAGGGTAAAGTGGTAGAACACTAACAGGGTAAAGTGGTTGAACACTAACAGGGTAGAGTGGTAGTACACTAACAGGGTAGAGGGGTAGAACACTAACAGGGTAGAAGGGTAGAACACTAACAGGGTAGAGTGGTAGAACACTAACAGGGTAAAGTGGTTAGAACACTAACATGGTAGATTGGTTAACACTTACAGGGTAGAGTGGTTAACACTTACAGGGTAGAGTGGTTGAACACTAACAGGGTAGAGTGGTAGAACACTAACAGGGTAGAGTGGTAGAACACTAACAGGGTAGAGTGGTAGAACACTAACAGGGTAGAGTGGTAGAACACTAACAGGGTAGAGTGGTAGAACACTAACAGGGTAGAGTGGTAGAACACTAACAGGGTAGAGTGGGTTGAACACTAACAGGGTAGAGTGGTAGATCACTAACAGGGTAGAGTGGTAGAACACTAACAGGGTAGAGTGGTAGATCACTAACAGGGTAGAGTGGTTGAACACTAGCAGGGTAGAGTGGTAGAACACTAACAGGGTAAAGTGGTTGAACACTAACAGGGTAAAGTGGTAGAACACTAACAGGGTAGAGGGGTAGAACACAAACAGGGTAAAGTGGTAGAACACTAACAGGGTAAAGTGGTTGAACACTAACAGGGTAGAGTGGTAGAACACTAACAGGGTAGAATGGTAGAACACTAACAGGGTAGAGTGGTAGAACACTAACAGGGTAGAGTGGTTGAACACTAACAGGGTAGAGTGGTTGAACACTAACAGGGTAGAGTGGTAGAACACTAACAGGGTAGAGTGGTTGAACACTAACAGGGTAGAGTGGTAGAACACTAACAGGGTAGAGTGGTAGAACACTAACAGGGTAGAGTGGTTGAACACTAGCAGGGTAGAGTGGTAGAACACTAACCGGGTAGAGTGGTTGAACACTAGCAGGGTAGAGTGGTAGAACACTAGCAGGGTAGAGTGGTAGAACACTAACAGGGTAGAGTGGTTGAACACTAACAGGGTAGAGTGGTTGAACACTAACAGGGTAGAGTGGTAGAACACTAACAGGGTAGAGTGGTTGAACACTAACAGGGTAGAGTGGTTGAACACTAACAGGGTAGAGTGGTAGAACACTAACAGGTTAAAGTGGTTGAACATTAACAGGGTAAAGTGGTTGAACACTAACAGGGTAGAGTGGTTGAACACTAACAGGGTAGAGTGGTAGAACACAAACAGGGTAGAGAGGTAGAACACAAACAGGGTAAAGTGGTAGAACACTAACAGGGTAGAGTGGTAGAACACTAACAGGGTAGAGGGGTAGAACACTAACAGGGTAGAGTGGTAGAACACTAACAGGGTAGAGTGGTAGAACACTAACAGGGTAGAGTGGTAGAACACTAACAGGGTAGAGTGGTGTAACACTAACAGGGTAAAGTGGTAGAACACTAACAGGGTAGAGTGGTAGAACACTAACAGGGTAGAGTGGTAGAACACTAACAGGGTAGAGTGGTAGAACACTAACAGGGTAGAGTGGTAGAACACTAACAGGGTAGAGTGGTTGAACACTAACAGGGTAGAGTGGTAGAACACTAACAGGGTAGAGTGGTAGAACACTAACAGGGTAGAGGGGTAGAACACTAACAGGGTAGAGGGGTAGAACACTAACAGGGTAAAGTGGTAGAACACTAACAGGGTAGAGTGGTAGAACACTAACAGGGTAGAGTGGTAGAACACTAACAGGGTAAAGTGGTAGAACACTAACAGGGTAGAGTGGTTGAACACTAACAGGGTAGAGTGGTAGATCACTAACAGGGTAGAGTGGTAGAACACTAACAGGGTAGAGTGGTAGATCACTAACAGGGTAGAGTGGTTGAACACTAGCAGGGTAGAGTGGTAGAACACTAACAGGGTAGAGTGGTAGAACACTAGCAGGGTAGAGTGGTAGAACACTAACAGGGTAAAGTGGTTGAACACTAACAGGGTAGAGTGGTAGAACACTAACAGGGTAGAGGGGTAGAACACAAACAGGGTAAAGTGGTAGAACACTAACAGGGTAAAGTGGTTGAACACTAACAGGGTAGAGTGGTAGAACACTAACAGGGTAGAGTGGTTGAACACTAACAGGGTAAAGTGGTAGAACACTAACAGGGTAGAGTGGTAGAACACTAACAGGGTAGAGTGGTAGAACACTAACAGGTTAGAGTGGTAGAACACTAACAGGGTAGAATGGTGGAACACTAACAGGGTAGAGTGGTAGAACACTAACAGGGTAGAGTGGTTGAACACTAACAGGGTAGAGTGGTAGAACACTAACAGGGTAGAGTGGTAGAACACTAACAGGGTAGAGTGGTTGAACACTAGCAGGGTAGAGTGGTAGAACACTAACAGGGTAGATTGGTTGAACACTAGCAGGGTAGAGTGGTAGAACACTAACCGGGAAGAGTGGTTGAACACTAGCAGGGTAGAGTGGTAGAACACTAGCAGGGTAGAGTGGTAGAACACTAACAGGGTAGAGTGGTTGAACACTAACAGGGTAGAGTGGTTGAACACTAACAGGGTAGAGTGGTAGAACACTAACAGGGTAGAGTGGTTGAACACTAACAGGGTAGATTGGTAGAACACTAACAGGGTAGAGTGGTTGAACACTAACAGGGTAGAGTGGTTGAACACTAACAGGGTAGAGTGGTTGAACACTAACAGCCTACTGGTCATGTTATACATCTACTATACAGCCCGGACACACAGCCTACTGGTCATGTTCTACATCTACTATACAGCCTGGACACACAGCCTACTGGTCATGTTCTACATCTGCTATACAGCCTGGACACACAGCCTACTGGTCATGTTCTACATCTACTATACAGCCCGGACACACAGCCTACTGGTCATGTTCTACATCTACTATACAGCCTGGACACACAGCCTACTGGTCATGTTCTACATCTGCTATACAGCCTGGACACACAGCCTACTGGTCATGTTCTACATCTGCTTCCATTGTCTAAACTCTTTGGAGGAGATGCTCTGTCTGTCTGTGTGTCTGTCACAATAACTCGACCCACCCAGTTCTCCAGGGGTGGCACATCTCCAATGTCTGTCTGTCTGTCTGTCTGTCTGTCTGTCTGTCTGTCTGTCTGTCTGTCTGTCTGTCTGTCTGTCTGTCTGTCTGTCTGTCTGTCTGTCTGTCTGTCTCTTTGTCCAGTAGTACAGGCAGGCAGTAAATCAGTATAGAATGTTTTCTGACCTACCCTGCATGGAGGGCAGTAGTACAAGCAGGCAGTAAATCCGTATAGAATGTTTTCTGACCTACCCTGCATGGAGGGCAGTAGTACAGGCAGTAAATCAGTATAGAATGGTTTCTGACCTACCCTGCATGGAGGGCAGTAGTACAGGCAGTAAATCAGTATAGAATGGTTTCTGACCTAGCCTGCATGGAGGGCAGTAGTACAGGCAGTAAATCAGTACAGAATGGTTTCTGACCTACCCTGCATGGAGGGCAGTAGTACAGGCAGTAAATCAGTATAGAATGGTTTCTGACCTACCCTGCATGGAGGGCAGTAGTACAGGCAGTAAATCAGTATAGAATGGTTTCTGACCTAGCCTGCATGGAGGGCAGTAGTACAGGCAGTAAATCAGTATAGAATGGTTTCTGACCTACCCTGCATGGAGTGCAGTAGTACAGGCAGTAAATCAGTATAGAATGGTTTCTGACCTACCCTGTATGGAGGGCAGTAGTAGAGGGAGTAAATCAGTATAGAATGGTTTCTGACCTAGCCTGCATGGAGGGCAGTAGTACAGGCAGTAAATCAGTATAGAATGGTTTCTGACCTACCCTGCATGGAGGGCAGTAGTACAGGGAGGAAATCAGTATAGAATGGTTTCTGACCCAGCCTGCATGGAGGGCAGTAGTACAGGCAGTAAATCAGTATAGAATGGTTTCTGACCTACCCTGTATGGAGGGCAGTAGTACAGGGAGTAAATCAGTATAGAATGGTTTCTGACCTAGCCTGCATGGAGGGCAGTAGTACAGGCAGTAAATCAGTATAGAATGGTTTCTGACCTACCCTGCATGGAGGGCAGTAGTACAGGCAGTAAATCAGTATAGAATGGTTTCTGACCTACCCTGCATTGAGGGCAGTAGTACAGGCAGTAAATCAGTATAGAATGGTTTCTGACCTACCCTGCATGGAGGGCAGTAGTACAGGCAGTAAATCAGTATAGAATGGTTTCTGACCTACCCTGCATGGAGGGCAGTAGTACAGGCAGTAAATCAGTACAGAATGGTTTCTGACCTACCCTGCATGGAGGGCAGTAGTACAGGCAGTAAATCAGTACAGAATGGTTTCTGACCTACCCTGCATGGAGGGCTGTAGTACAGGCAGTAAATCAGTATAGAATGGTTTCTGACCTACCCTGCATGGAGGGCAGTAGTACAGGCAGTAAATCAGTATAGAATAGTTTCTGACCTACCCTGCATGGAGGGCAGTAGTACAGGCAGTAAATCAGTATAGAATGGTTTCTGACCTACCCTGCATGGAGGGCAGTAGTACAGGCAGTAAATCAGTATAGAATGGTTTCTGACCTACCCTGCATGGAGGGCAGTAGTACAGGCAGTAAATCAGTATAGAATGGTTTCTGACCTAGCCTGCATGGAGGGCAGTAGTACAGGCAGTAAATCAGTATAAAATGGTTTCTGACCTAGCCTGCATGGAGGGCAGTAGTACAGGCAGTAAATCAGTATAGAATGGTTTCTGACCTAGCCTGCATGGAGGGCAGTAGTACAGGCAGTAAATCATTATAGAATGGTTTCTGACCTACCCTGCATGGAGGGCAGTAGTACAGGCAGTAAATCAGTATAGAATGGTTTCTGACCTACCCTGTATGGAGGGCAGTAGTACAGGCAGTAAATCAGTATATAATGGTTTCTGACCTACCCTGCATGGAGGGCAGTAGTACAGGCAGTAAATCAGTATAGAATGGTTTCTGACCTACCCTGCATGGAGGGCAGTAGTACAGGCAGTAAATCAGTATAGAATGGTTTCTGACCTAGCCTGCATGGAGGGCAGTAGTACAGGCAGTAAATCAGTATAGAATGGTTTCTGACCTAGCCTGCATGGAGGGCAGTAGTACAGGCAGTAAATCAGTATAGAATGGTTTCTGACCTAGCCTGCATGGAGGGCAGTAGTACAGGCAGTAAATCAGTATAGAATGGTTTCTGACCTACCCTGCATGGAGGGCAGTAGTACAGGCAGTAAATCAGTATAGAATGGTTTCTGACCTACCCTGCATGGAGGGCAGTAGTACAGGCAGTAAATCAGTATAGAATGGTTTCTGACCTAGCCTGCATGGAGGGCAGTAGTACAGGCAGTAAATCAGTATAGAATGGTTTCTGACCTAGCCTGCATGGAGGGCAGTAGTACAGGCAGTAAATCAGTATAGAATGGTTTCTGACCTAGCCTGCATGGAGGGCAGTAGTACAGGCAGTAAATCAGTATAGAATGGTTTCTGACCTACCCTGCATGGAGGGCAGTAGTACAGGCAGTAAATCAGTATAGAATGGTTTCTGACCTAGCCTGCATGGAGGGCAGTAGTACAGGCAGTAAATCAGTATAGAATGGTTTCTGACTTAGCCTGCATGGAGGGCAGTAGTACAGGCAGTAAATCAGTATAGAATGGTTTCTGACCTAGCCTGCATGGAGGGCAGTAGTACAGGCAGTAAATCAGTATAGAATGGTTTCTGACCTTGCCTGCATGGAGGGCAGTAGTACAGGCAGTAAATCAGTATAGAATGGTACTAAAAAAAGGGAAAGTCAACTCAGGCTGTAGACTATATAATCCTGTACTTCTAAATATTTAGCAAATCTGGTAAATTAAATAATCTAAAGATTTGTTCTTGCTCTATCCTCTCTTTTTCTGCTAATCTGATCTAATCTGTGTTTGGCCTGTATGCTTCTGGGTTTATGACAGAGACACAGCAACTTCTTTGAGAGACAGGAAAAAAGAGTGTTAGTGTGATCTTCAGTTTATAACACCTATGTGGATATGCTACAGTCCTCTCCTACAAATCTCTACAGTGACAGACTGCTATCTGGTACCTGAATAGGCAGCTGTGCAACATCCCACTGCAGAACA
This sequence comes from Salmo trutta, assembly GCF_901001165.1. NCBI lineage: Eukaryota > Metazoa > Chordata > Actinopteri > Salmoniformes > Salmonidae > Salmo > Salmo trutta. The sequence goes on from NC_042974.1 coordinate 12,058,325, forward strand.
CCCTACAAACTACAACTGTAGACCCAGTCATACCACCTCTCACCACATCTACAGTATACAGTTTGAGTTCCATTTACATTCACATTGTGTCTATTTGAAGTGAACCCATCTCATCTGATTGCCATAACTCTGACTTAAACAGATGGAGAGAGGAGGCGGTGATGGAGGCAGAGGAGAGAAAGTCTGCCAGCCAGCCAGAATCTCTGGAGCATCCAGTGTGAATAAGAGCCAGGCAGCTTATCTAGTCATTTATTGCATGTGCATCCATCCCTCTCTCTCTCCCCATCCTCCCCTCTCTCTCTCTCCCACATTCCTCTCTCTCTCCCCATCCCCCAATCTCACCCATCCCCCTCTCTCACCCCATCCCTCTCTTTCTCACCCCATCCTTCCCTCTCTCTCACCCCCATCCCTCTCTCTCTCACTCCCATCCTTCCCTCTCTCTCCCATCCCATCCCTCTCTCTCTCTCACCCCATCCTTCCCTCTCTCTCTCTCTCTCTCACCCCCATCCTTCCCTCTCTCTCACCCCCATCCTTCTCTCTCTCTCTCACCATCCGTCTCTCTCTCACCCCAATCCTTCTCTCTCTCTCTCTCTCTCTCTCTCTCTCTCTCTCTCTCTCTCTCTCTCTCTCTCTCTCTCTCTCTCTCTCTCTCTCTCTCTCTCTCCAGAGAGTGTGGTGTGTCTGTCTCTAGCTTACACCACAGAGCATCGGCCCCCAATAACAACACCAGAAATGAGGAGGTAGAGGGTTGCTAATTGTAAAACTTGGACCCTGACAGTGGACCATATGGGAGGCGTTTATCCCCTTTGAAAGTCATGCTAACCATCACTTACATGACTAGGAAAATATTCTCTTTTTGTAGGATGCCACCTTTCCAACAATTCAGTTTGTCAAATTTCTGCCTTGCTAGAGCTGCCCCAGTCAGCTATAAGTGCTGTTATTGTGAAGTGGAAGCGTCTAGGAGCAACAACGGCTCAGCCGCGAAGTGGTAGGCCACACAAGCTCACAGAACGGGACCGCAGAGTGCTGAAGCTCGTAGCGCGTAACAATCGTCTCTCCTCGGTTGCAGCACTCACTAGCGAGTTCCAAACTGCCTCTGGAAGCAACGTCAGCACTGGAGCTGTTTGTCAGGAGCTCCATGAAATGGGTTTCCATGGCCGAGCGGCCGCACACAAACCTAAGATCATTATGCTCAATTCCAAGCGTCGGCTGGAGTGGTGTAAAGATTGCTGCAATTGGACTGGTGCAGTGGAAACGGGTTCTCTGGAGTGATGAATCATGCATCACCATTTGGTTTGGCGGATGCCAGGAACATGCTGCCTGCCTCAATGCATAGTGCCTACTGTAAAGTTTGGTGGAGGAGGAATAATGGTCTGGGGCTGTTTTCCATGGTTCGGGCTAGGCCTCTTAGTTCCAATGAAGGGGAATCTTAACACTATAGCATACAATGACATTATAGACGATGCTGTGCTTCCGACTTTGTGGCAACAGTTTAGGGAAGGCCCTTTCCTGATTCAGCATACAGAAATGGTTTGTTGAGATCGGTGTGGAAGAACTTGACTGGCCTGCACAGAGCCCTGATCTCAACCCCATTGAACACCTTTGGGATGAATTGGAACGCTGACTGCGAGCCGGTCCTAACGCCAAACATGAGTCTTTAATGATTTTCCAGGCCTTCCTCTGACACCACCTGATATAGATGCCCTGGATGGCAGGGAGCTCGGCCCCAGGGATGTACTGGGCTGTCCTCACAACCCTCTGTAGCACCATGAGATCGAAGGCGGTGCTATTGCCATACCAAGCCGCAATGCAGCCAGTCAAGATGCTCTCAATGATACAGCTGTAGAACTTTTTGAGGATTTGAGGGACCTATGCCAAACCTTTTCAACCTCAGGGGGAAGAGGCGTTGTCGTGCCTTCTTCCCGACTGTGCTCGTGTGTGTGGACCGTTTTAAGTCCTCAGTGATTTGGATACTGAGGAACATAAAGCTCTTGACCCGCTCCTCTACGGCCCCGTCGATGTGGATGGGGGCGTGCTCACCCTCCCTGCCACCCCCCTTCCTGTAGTCCGCAATCAGCAAATTGGAGTGGGTCTAGGGTGTCTGGGATGATGGAAATGATGTGTACCATAATCAGCCTCTCAAAGCACATCATGATTACAGATGTGAGTGCTACAGTGGTAGTCATTGACATATGAAGCCATACAGTTCTTAGGAACAGGAATCTCAGTACCTCTCTCCCTCGTATATAGACAGACAGGAGAGGTATTACTGACACCTGTATAGACAGAGAGGAGAGATATTACTGACAACTGTATAGACAGACAGGAGAGGTATTACTGACACCTGTATAGACAGACAGGAGAGGTATTACTGACACCTGTATAGACAGACAGGAGAGGTATTACTGACACCTGTATAGACAGACAGGAGAGGTATTACTGACACCTGTATAGACAGACAGGAGAGGTATTACTGACACCTGTATAGACACACAGGAGAGGTATTACTGACACCTGTATACACAGACAGGAGAGGTATTACTGGCACCTGTATAGACAGACAGGAGAGATACTGACACCTGTATAGACAGACAGGAGAGGTATTACTGACACCTGTATAGACAGACAGGAGAGATACTGACATCTGTATAGACAGACAGGAGAGGTATTACTGACACCTGTATAGACAGACAGGAGAGGTATTACTGACACCTGTATAGACAGACAGGAGAGGTATTACTGACATCTGTATAGACAGACAGGAGAGGTACTGACACCTGTATAGACAGACAGGAGAGGTATTACTGACACCTGTATAGACAGACAGGAGAGGTATTACTGACACCTGTATAGACAGACAGGAGAGGTATTACTGACACCTGTATAGACAGACAGGAGAGATATTACTGACACCTGTATAGACAGACAAGAGAGATATTACTGACACCGGTATAGACAGACAGGAGAGATACTGACACCTGTATAGACAGACAGGAGAGACACTGACACCTGTATAGACAGACAGGAGAGGTATTACTGACACCTGTATAGACAGACAGGAGAGGTATTACTGACACCTGTATGCACAGACAGGATAGGTATTACTGACATCTGTATAGACAGACAGGAGAGGCATTACTGACACCTGTATAGACAGACAGGAGAGGTATTACTGACACCTGTATAGACAGACAGGAGAGGTATTACTGACACCTGTATAGACAGACAGGAGAGGTATTACTGACACCTGTATAGACAGACAGGAGAGGTATTACTGACATCTGTATAGACAGACAGGAGAGGTATTACTGACACCTGTATAGACAGACAGCAGAGGTATTACTGACACCTGTATAGACAGACAGGAGAGGTACTGACACCTGTATAGACAGACAGGAGAGGTATTACTGACACCTGTATAGACAGACAGGAGAGATATTACTGACACCTGTATAGACAGACAGGAGAGGTATTACTGACACCTGTATAGACAGACAGGAGAGATACTGACACCTGTATAGACAGACAGGAGAGGTATTACTGACATCTGTATAGACAGACAGGAGAGGTATTACTGACACCTTTATAGACAGACAGGAGAGGTATTACTGACATCTGTATAGACAGACAGGAGAGGTATTACTGACACCTGTATAGACAGACAGGAGAGGTATTACTGACACCTGTATAGACAGACAGGAGAGGTATTACTGACACCTGTATAGACAGACAGGAGAGGTATTACTGACACCTGTATAGACAGACAGGAGAGGTATTACTAACACCTGTATAGACAGACAGGAGAGGTATTACTGACACCTGTATAGACAGACAGGAGAGGTATTACTGACACCTGTATAGACAGACAGGAGAGGTATTACTGACACCTGTATAGACAGACAGGAGAGGTATTACTGACACCTGTATAGACAGACATGAGAGGTATTACTGACACCTGTATAGACAGACAGGAGAGGTATTACTGACACCTGTATAGACAGACAGGAGAGATATTACTGACACCTGTATAGACAGACAGGACAGGTATTACTGACATCTGTATAGACAGACAGGAGAGGTATTACTGACACCTGTATAGACAGACAGGAGAGGTATTACTGACACCTGTATAGACAGACAGGAGAGGTATTACTGACACCTGTCTAGACAGACAGGAGAGGTATTACTGACACCTGTATAGACAGACAGGAGAGGTATTACTGACACCTGTATAGACAGACAGGAGAGGTATTACTTACACCTGTATAGACAGACAGGAGAGGTATTACTGACACCTGTATAGACAGACAGGAGAGATACTGACACCTGTATAGACAGACAGGAGAGGTATTACTGACACCTGTATAGACAGACAGGAGAGGTATTACTGACACCTGTATAGACAGACATGAGAGGTATTACTGACACCTGTATAGACAGACAGGAGAGGTATTACTGACACCTGTATAGACAGACAGGAGAGGTATTACTGACACCTGTATAGACAGACAGGAGAGGTATTACTGACACTTGTATAGACAGACAGGAGAGATACTGACACCTGTATAGACAGACAGGAGAGGTATTACTGACACCTGTATAGACAGACAGGAGAGGTATTACTGACACCTGTATAGACAGACAGGAGAGGTATTACTGACACCTGTATAGACAGACAGGAGAGGTATTACTGACACCTGTATAGACAGACAGGAGAGGTATTACTGACACCTGTATAGACAGACAGGAGAGGTACTGACACCTGTATAGACAGACAGGAGAGGTATTACTGACACCTGTATAGACAGACAGGAGAGGTATTACTGACACCTGTATAGACAGACAGGAGAGGTATTACTGACACCTGTATAGACAGACAGGAGAGGTATTACTGACACCTGTATAGACAGACAGGAGAGGTATTACTGACACCTGTTTAGACAGACAGGAGAGGTTCTACTGAGAGGTAAGACTGTATGACACTACATTCAGACTGCTTTTGCCTTAGCATGACATGTCAGGTCATTAAATACATTTCCAACTACAATTTCATCTTGTGCAGACAGATGTAGCCTATTATTGAAAAACTAGATCCAGATTAGGCCTAGTCCATCCATGTCCACGGAACAGCCAATACTATAAACCATTAGGGCTCTGAGTGTGAATTGACAGGAAGCGTAGTCACCTCAACCCCTGTGACAAACCAGCAGGCAAGGGCACATTATTAATAACTTCCCCGTCTTCACAGGAACCAATAAACCATTACGGGGAGAGTGAGAGCTCCCATTCAGTGCTGGCTACTTACAGTGTCAGGCTGAGCGGTCAGAGAGACATGTCAGGGTAACCGGTGACTGTGGCTGGCTGATCTGATAGGCCTGGGATAGCAGGAGATTAGTTACAGGCAGGAACAGGGAAGTAGAAGCGTGTCTGGGAGAACCATTAATACACTCATACAGTACAATCTCCAATGAAATCATAGCGGCCTTTTCTTGGTCTCAGCAGCCAGTTTACTCTCCCTATCATTGGTTAAAGGGACATTTCACTCCAAAAACTATGTTGGTCAGATGTTTTAATTTGATCCTTTTAATCTGTTTGGGATGGGGGCAGTATTTTCACGGCCGGATAAAAAACATACCCGATTTAATCTGGTTACTACTCCTGCCCAGAAACTAGAATATGCATATAATTAGTGGATTTGGATAGAAAACACTCTAAAGTTTCTAAAACTGTTTGAATGGTGTCTGTGAGTATAACAGAACTCATATGTCAGGCCAAAACCTGAGAAGATTCCATACAGGAAGTGCCCTGTCTGATAATTTGTCGTCCTTCTGTAGCATCTCTATCGAAAATACAGCATCTATGCTGTAACGTGACATTTTCTAAGGCTTCCATTGGCTCTCAGAAGGCGCCAGAAAGTGTAATGGGGTGTCTGCAGTCTCTGGGCGAAGTACAGCAGCTCTGTTTGTGAGTGGTCAGGCTGGGAACAGTGACACTGGAGATGCACGTCCACGAGACTACTCCATTTTTTTCTTTCAGCCTTTGAATGAATACAACGTCGCCCGGTTGGAATATTATATTATTTTACGAGAAAAATAGCATAAAAATGTATTTCAAACAGCGTTTGACATGCTTCTACGTATGGTAATGGAATATTTTGAATTTTTTTGTCACGAAATGCGCTCGCGCGTCACCCTTCGGATTGTGACCTGAACGCACAAACAAAACTGAGCTATTTCAATATAACTATGGATTATTTGGAACCAAAACAACATTTGTTGTTGAAGTAGAAGTCCTGGGAGTGCATTCTGACGAAGAACAGTAAAGGTAATGCAATTTTTCTTATAGTAAATCTGAGTTTGGTGAGGGCCAAACTTGGTGGGTGTCAAATTAGCTAGCCATGATGGCCAGGCTATGTACTCAGAATATTGCAAAATGTGCTTTCGCCGAAAAGCTATTTTAAAATCTGACACCGTGATTGCACAAAGGAGTTCTGTATCTATAATTCTTAAAATAATTGTTATGTTTTTTGTGAACGTTAATCATGAGTAATTTAGTAAATTCACCGGAAGTTTGCGATGGGTATGCTAGTTCTGAACATCACATGCTAATGTAAAAAGCTGGTTTTTGATATAAATATGAACTTGATTGAACAAAACATGCATGTATTCTATAACATAATGCCGTAGGAGTGTCATTTGATGAAGATCATCAAAGATTTGTGCTGCATTTAGCTGTGGTTTTGTTTTTTGTGACATATATGCCTGCTTTGAAATTGGCTGTGTGATTATTTTTGGCACGGTACTCTCCTGACATAATCTAATGTTTTGTTTTCGCTGTAAAGCCTTTTTGAAATCGGACGTTGTGGTTAGATTAACGAGAGTCTTGTCTTTAAAATAGTTGATTGTTTGAGAAAATTAAATTGTGGTATTTTAGTTGGCTTTGTATTTCGCGCCGTGCGATGCCATTGGCTGTTGGCTAGGGGTTCCGCTAGCGGAACGTCTGTCCTTAACTGGTTTAAAGGGGCAATCTGCAATTGGGTACAATTTAAAAAAACTTTTAAATGAATGAAGTATAGCAATTGATTATTGATGAATATATCTTTAGAAATGCCTCATCCACTTAGTTCTTACTCCATCACAACCCAAAATATAAGCTTGTTTAATTTACTCCATTGTCTGTAACAATGTGGTTGTAAACAAACACTCTAAAGCTTCTAAACATGGTTAACTATAATCCAATGGACTGTCAGTCCTTGCATTCATAGCTCTGTCTGTGAATTTGAGATCAGTTGCATTTCTCCTGCCCTATTTTTATTTTATTTATTTAACTAGGCAAGTCAGTTTAGAACAAATTCTTATTTACAATGACGGCCTAACCCAGCCAATCCCGGATGACGCAATTGTGCGTCGCCCTCTGGGACTCCCAATCACGGCTGGTTGTGATACAGCCTGGAATCGAACCAGGGTCTGTAGTGATGCCCCTAGCACTGAGATGCAGTGCCTCAGACCTCTGCGCCACCCGGGAGCCCCCAAAATGAAACATGCATTGGCTATCCCACTTCTGTTTACCAAAAAAGTGGTGGGGTCAACTCTTTGTTGTTGTTTGAATCCCAGTTTGCCTCTTTAGGGCACTATGGACAGGGAATATGTGGATGATAGCAAGTCAGAATCCCCTGACCCACCACAACCCTATCATCATCAACACCCCATCCACCCCAACTGAATCAAATCTAATGAACATTAACACTGGGCTCGAGGGTGGTGAGTTCAAGGTCAATATCTTGCTGGCAGAGGAATTATGGCCACAACAGCAGCACCATGGTCCAGAACCGATCCTAATCCACTGCTACACAGGCATATGCTAAATGTAATTGTATTTGCGCCCACAATAGCATGGTAATTGGAAAGCTTCATCCACCCATGTTTCCATTATCCACCTGCCACTCTGGGTACAGAGTACAGAGCATCTCTGTCTCACTATAGCCTACACTCTAGCTTTCCCCTATGCCTGAAAAACCCAGACACATGCTCCCCCACAATATTCTTATGACCCCCCAAGATCCCCAGAACCAAACCCCTAAACCCCCTAAACCCCGATTTAGCTAAGGCTAAATCGTCCTCCGGCCAAAGACTCTCCTCACCCCACGGCCTCACTGATTGGCCTCTGGCCTTCACTCTCCGCCAGGCCGGCCTGTGATTAGCCTGCTGAAAGTCATTGTAGATTACCAGCGTGCCAAGGCTCTGGCTACTCACTTACTCTGCTGCTCGATGTGGCGCGCAACTTTATAGTAGGTTAAAAACAGATTCTACTCTCCTAATCTGGCCCACATAAAACACACCCTTTAATCCTGAGATTAGTCGAGCAGCTCCTCTCCAAACGTGTTCCACTGCTTTGGAGATGGGAGGGGAGAGCTTTCAGACAGTAGGACACTACTCTGTCTGGCTATTCCTGGAGTGGTTAGTGTACTGTACTGTACATCCTGGAGTAGTTACTGTACTGTACTGTACATCCTGGAGTAGTTACTGTACTGTACTGTACATCCTGGAGTAGTTACTGTACTGTATTGTACATCCTGGAGTGGTTAGTGTACTGTACTGTACATCCTGGAGTGGTTAGTGTACTGTACTGTACATCCTGGAGTGGTTAGTGTACTGTACTGTACATCCTGGAGTAGTTACTGTACTGTACTGTACATCCTGGAGTGGTTAGTGTACTGTACTGTACATCCTGGAGTAGTTACTGTACTGTACTGTACATCCTGGAGTGGTTAGTGTACTGTACTGTACATCCTGGAGTAGTTACTGTACTGTATTGTACATCCTGGAGTGGTTAGTGTACTGTACTGTACATCCTGGAGTGGTTAGTGTACTGTACTGTACATAGATTGGGACAGTAGTTATACTCAGCTGTACAGTATGTATGTAATTTAATACAAGTAACTGCGAAAATAAAGAAAACAGCAACTTAGTGTCTTAACTTCTTGCGGATCATTAGGACGCTACCGTCCCACCAGGCCAACATCCGGTGAAACTGCAGAGCACGAAATTCTAAATACAAAAATCGTAATATTAAACGTTCATGAAAATACAAGTGTTATACATCAGTTAAAAGCTTAACTTCTTGTTAATCCAGACGCTTTGTCAGATTTCAAAAAGGCTTTACGGCGAAAGCACACCATGTGATTATCTGAGGACAGCGCCCCGCACACAAAAGCATTACATACATTTCCAACCAAGCAAAGGCGTCACGAAAGTCAGAAATAGCGATAAAATAAATCACTTACCTTTGAAGATCTTCATCTGGTTGCAATCACAAGGGTCCCAGCTACATAACAAATGGTCCTATTGTTCAATAAAGTCCTTCTTTATATCCCCAAAAAGTCAGTTTCATTGGCACGCTTGACTCAATAATCCACCGGTTTCCCTTGTTCAAAATGCATACAAATGAATCCCGTAAGTTACCAATAAACTTCTTCCAAACATATCAAACAACATTCCTAATCAAGCCTCAGGTACCCTAATATGTAAATAAATGATACAGTTTAAGACGGAGAATACCGGAGACCATTAACGGAGAAAAATAACGAAGTCCGCACCCTCACTGGAACGCGCAACAAACACTACAGCCAAAATGGGAGCCAATTCTAGCTCATTTTTCAGAAAACAAGCCTGAAACTCTTCCTAAAGACTGTTGACATCTAGTGGAAGCCCTAGGAACTGCAATCTGTGAGGTATTCCTTTTCTATTCCCATTCCCAGCCATTGTAATCAGTGGTGAGCTGAAAAAAAAAAATTCTGGATGGATTGTCCTTGGGTTTTCACCTGCCATGTCAGTTCTGTTATACTCACAGACATTATTTTAACAGTTTTAGAAACTTTAGAGTGTTTTCTATCCAATACTACCAATCCAATTATATGCATATCCTAGCTTCTGGGCCTGAGTAATAGGCAGTTTACTTTGGGCACCTCATTCATCCAAACTTCCGAATACTTCCCCCTAGCTCGAAGAAGTGAACAGGGCGTTGGGCCACCACGAGCCACCAGAACAGCTTCAATGCACCTTGGCATAGATTCTACAAGTGTCTGGAACTCTATTGGAGGAACATCATTCTTCCACGAGAAATTCCATCATTTGGTGTTTTGTTGATGGTGGTGGAAAACACTGTCTCAGGCGCCACTCCAGAATCTCCCATAAGTGTTCAATTGGGTTGAGATCTGGTGACTGAGAAACACGCACAGAGACACACGCACACACACCCTTTAAATCCCCTATTCTCATTTGAGACCCCTCTTTAAAAGTCACTGAGATCTCTTCCTCTAGCCATGGTAGACAAAATAATGGGCAACTGAACATTTTTATACATGACCCTAAGCATGATGGGATGTTAATTGCTTAATTAACTCAGGAACCACACCTGTGTGGAAGCACCTTCTTTCAATACACTTTGTATCCCTGATTTACCCAAGTGTTTCCTTTATTTTTGCAGTTACAGTACCTTTATGTTTCCTGTAAAGTTACAGAACTTTATATTTTACATTTTAGTTATTTAGCAGTCACTCTTATCCAGAGTGATCTACAGTAGTGACAGTGGAGGTTGCTGAGGGGAGGACGGTTAATAATAATGGCTGGAACGGAGCATCAAACACATGAACACCATATATATTTTTTTGTAATAAAAAAAAACACATGGACTGGTCGTGAGAGATGCTCCACTACTGAGAAGCACAGGGGGCAGCTGTGCCTGATCAATCTGTCCCTTCCCTTGGCCCTCCCCTCATCACACAGCCAGCCAGCCTGCCATCATGGGGGGACAACCCCACCTTCAACCCCCAGCCTGCCTGCCATTGGGAAGAGGGCAGTGTGAACTACAGAGGGAGGGATAAGACTGAGACACCTCTCCAAGCCTAACCCCCCTCACCCCAGTACAGACTCTGTCTAGCAACTGGACTGACACTGGGTTAACACTGTTACTACACACACTCGTGTGTTTCATCCTATAGGATCATGAGATGTGAGTGCAAGACAAAGGGAGGCAGGAAGAGAGGGACACAGAAGAATACAGGGAGAGAAAGAGAGAGGGGAGAGAAAGAGGCTGTGAGAGAGACTTTCATAAAGAAAATACAACAAACCATAATGTAGATGAGTGTGCAGTTGTTGTAATAAATGAAAAGCTTTTTTGCTAGGACTAATAATCACCAGGGGTAAAATGGATACCAGAGTAAACACCATCTATCTCTCCCTCTCATCCCCACTCATCTACTCCCTGCATCCAGGGGCTTTGACAACAGCTGTCATCTGGAGGCCCTCTCTTCTCACAACAAACAGGTGTTCTGGTTCACAACCCCCTACCCTCCCATCCCTCCCTCCCCGGCAGCTATAATTAGCCAGTCAGCCACAGCTGCGGCAGCTATAATTAGCCAGTGGGCCACAGCAGCAGCTATAATTAGCCAGTCAGCCACAGCAGTGGCAGCTATAATTAGCCAGTGGGCCACAGCGGCACAGCGGCGGCACTAAAATTAGCCAGTGGGACACAGCAGTGGCAGCTATAATTAGCCAGTGGGCCACAGCAACAGCTATAATTAGCCAGTGGGCCACAGCAACAGCTATAATTAGCCAGTGGGCCACAGCAACAGCTATAATTAGCCAGTAGGCCACAGCAACAGCTATAATTAGCCATTAGGCCACAGCAACAGCTATAATTAGCCAGCGGTCCACAGCAGCAGCTATAATTAGCCAGTGGGCCACAACGGCAGCTATAATTAGCCAGCAGGCCACAGCAGCGGTAGCTATAATTAACCAGCGGGCCACAGCGGCAGCTATAATTAGCCAGTGGGCCACAGCAGCAGCAGCTATAAATTAGCCAGTGGGCCACAGCAGCGGCAGCTATAATTAGCCAGTGGGCCACAGCAGCAGCTATAATTAGCCAGTCAGCCACAGCAGTGGCAGCTATAATTAGCCAGTGGGCCACAGCGGCACAGCGACGGCACTAAAATTAGCCAGTGGGACACAGCAGTGGCAGCTATAATTAGCCAGTGGGCCACAGCAACAGCTATAATTAGCCAGTGGGCCACAGCAACAGCTATAATTAGCCAGTGGGCCACAGCAACAGCTATAATTAGCCAGTGGGCCACAGCAACAGCTATAATTAGCCAGTAGGCCACAGCAACAGCTATAATTAGCCATTAGGCCACAGCAACAGCTATAATTAGCCAGCGGTCCACAGCAGCAGCTATAATTAGCCAGTGGGCCACAACTGCAGCTATAATTAGCCTGCAGGCCACAGCAGCGGTAGCTATAATTAACCAGCGGGCCACAGCGGCAGCTATAATTAGCCAGTGGGCCACAGCAGCAGCAGCTATAAATTAGCCAGTGGGCCACAGCAGCGGCAGCTATAATTAGCCAATGGGCCACAGCAGCAGCAGCTATAATTAGCCAATAGGTCACAGTGGTGAGGAGAGTGCTCCTGTTGCCATTGTATAGAGTTGAGACGTGCAGTGCAGTCAGGGGGGAAGTATGAATCATGGATGGGGGATCTGTGCTAAGAGCCTGCTTCTCTCTGTGTGTTGATGTTGATACTAACGGGAGAGTGAAGAAGGAGAGGGAGACAACCTCAGAGAACCTGCCCCCTGAGCCTGCCTGCACTCAGTTATGTCATATATACTGTACTGATAAAATGTAGTATGTTTTACATTAAACCAGATACTAGGTGATTGTGGAGCAATGATTATGGCAGAACATAATATTCCTGTTTCTTTACATTCTGTCCATCCAGTTAAAATGTGTAGAGACAGAACTATGTATGGACTGCTCATTACCCCTGGATCTATGTGTCAAAGAGCCCTACATCTCAATATGTGTCAAATTGACTTGGCTACCTAGGGGTTCCCTCATTTGATTGGCTACCAATAAGGGTCAGTCTACTACACAGTCGTCCCTCCCTGGCTGAGAACGGAAAGCCATTTGTGACTATGTGGTGAATGTGTGTGGGAATCACCAGAGAAATGTATTTGAGAGGAAATATTAGTAGGCTGAAGTAAGATCCCGCATAACGTGACACACAATATATTCCTCTCTGCCTATAGTTGTTGCTGACATGAGCTGGGACTTAAACACGGATTTAGCGGTGGAGAAGTGAGGCATTTTGCAGTGCAGTTATAATCTCAGAGCATGGCTCTCAGCATCACCCACGGCTTTCAGCGTCTGACAGGAACATACAGTAGTCTTCCTGTCTTATTCATAGACAGCAGCCATCAGCTCTGTAGCATAAAACAGTCTGTTCTCTCCACACTACACCCCAGCCTGTCCCCATACCACAGATATTACTGAACTGAGCCCAACTCAAGACAGAAAAAGCAGTGAGAACTAGGCAATAGCAGAAGTAAGCTATTTACAAAGTTCCTAAGCACTTATGAATGATACTGTGGACTGGATGATACCGGACGGCAACAGAGGAGCTGTGGATTTCAACAGAGGAGCTGTGGACTGGAACAGAGGCGCTGTGGACTGGATGTGAATGGATACATCTCTGTGAGGGGTAGCTAGGCTATGAAGTGGTTTTAGGTGCAGCACGGGAAATCCCCTTCATACATAAATATATACAGTATGTTCATATCACCTTTATGAACAGATCCAGAGTTAGAGGGAGGGAAGATGCAGCACCAGAGAAGGAAGAGAAAGAGAGTGATCCTTAAGAAAAATGTGAACAATCATCATAGAACAAACTGGAAACAAATTAAGTATATCAAGTGAATCCAGGGTGATGATTTGTCCCCCCCAATATATCACTGAAACATAACTATGTAATTTAAATAATATTAATAATACGCAATGAAAGCAATTGTGCTGATTATAGACACTTATTAGCGCGTTTTTAAGTTTCAAAAGATTGCGACCCCCCCACCCTTTGCCTCACAATGGTTTGATCCACTGGCAAGGTAACAGAGGGGTCGTGTCTACTGTCTGAAAGGCACTCAATGAACGTAACTGACGTGAGGTTAATCCAGTCAATCGCGCACACACACTAGCTGAATATGCAGAGCTAGCGCGCAAATATTAACTATTAAGCTAGCTAGTACCTATTCCATTTATGTGGCCTCGTCAAAGATGGAATCTTTGCTATCGTCAATTTTTTCCGAGATCAGCATGCAGATGATGTAAGTTAGTGCTTCAAAGTCCCTGTGATAAGGTTAGCGATAAACTGAAGTCCAAACTGAACAGAACTACACTTTCTTCTACCATTGTCTTAAATATATTTAATGGTCTCGTTGCAAAAGCTAAATTGTCGCAAGGGAACTTTTATTTATTTATTTTATTTAACCCGGGTAGCAAAGATTATAGCAAACACCACTGAAATGGAATTGGTGCTCGCTTGCTTTGCAAATTTAGCTATTGTTGGAAGCCAGCCAATATGAAACAAACTATTAAAATTACAAAAGGTTGCAGCATATGTTGTGTAAATGGTGAACTCATACAGCTGTCAACTCTTGTCATTTTAATCCGTTTCACATTTGCTAGCTACCTTTTAGATCGAAGCCCAAATAGAATGATAAAAGATAAGATGATAGAAGCCCATCTCCTACTGTAAATAACCTACACACTGTGTGTGTGTGTGTAGCCAGCTAGCCAGGTAAAAAAAGGCAGAAAAATAAAAGACGGAGTATTTTTCAGTACACCAAAACGCAAAGTAAGAACCCTAGTAGCCTAATATCTCAAAGACTAGTTGATAAAATGTTCATAAGAAAGAAATGAAATTCTAATGGAAATGTTTCACAATGATGTCATTAGGCAGAGCAGGCAACAGATGGCACACAGACAGCAGAGTTGGGGACAGATAGGCAGGGACAGACTGGCAGAGACGGAGTCTCAGGTAAGTTTGTTGAGTCTTTGTTTGGCAACATTATGAAAGGTTCTCAATTTCTTTGACTTGTAAAATAGGAACATAATTGGAAAATGCCATGGATACCCCCACTCTCAACTTAAACTGGTGACTGAACTAAGATTTGTTAAAGGCAATGGTATTGCTGTTGTGAGTAGTTGTGTAGTTTTGGGTACCGGTAGTTAGGAGTACGGCAAATACCTTATTTCTTTGGTTCCTCAATATACATTTACCATATTACAATGTAGGCTATGTGTTACAGCACTACTTTTGGTGTCCCCCTCAGGAATTAATCTTGAGAAAATGTAATGTAATTGTCCCCTCCAAAGTTGATATCAGATTTTCGCCCCTGTCCTGACGTACGTGCGCTTGGCATGCTGTCTCCATGACCACACACTCAGGCGTGGGCCCTGCATGTGCAAATGGACTGTAGAGTGGGGCACCGGTCTAAGGGACTGCATCTCAGTGCAAGAGGTGTCACTACAGTCCATGGTTCGAATCCAGGCGAGTCCCATAGGGCGGCGCACAATTGGCCCAGCATTGTCTAGGTTTGGCTGGGGTAGGCCAAAATCCTCTCCTAACCCGGACTACGCTGGGCCAATTGTGCGCCGCCGTATGGGTTGTGATGGTGCTGTCCTGTTTGTGAGACTCAAAGAGCTGTGCACTTTGTGGTTCCTGTGACACATGTCAATTTCTAATTACTCTTTAAAGCTGATCCCTGAGCTGTGAATGAGATGGATAAATACTGTGTCCATCCAATTCTGACATGGTAGATAGTAGGCGCAAGTGCCAACCCACCAGCCTGCCCTTAATGGCCTGACACTGAGAGGCGAATGTTAGACAAACCTTTTAAATTTGGACCAAGAGATCACAGGACACTTATTCAAACCATAAAGTAATAGCATGAACAATGACACAACAAGAGAGAGCATTGTCTTGGCTAAAGCTGTGAATGTGACACATGCTTGAGATAAATACAGTTGGACAGACACTTCAAACCACAACCAATAAAAATAGAAAGCAATGAGTTTGTTGCAGTCATCGCCTCTTACTGAAGCAGGCAGGCTAAAAACAGGAAGGGATGATGGAAGCCTATCAAATTAATGCTTGTTTTATTGGGTTATTGGCACCATAGACTTCCACATTTGCACACCTATTGTGAAACTCTCCGAACACAAAGACAGGTGTCTTTTTTAAGGGGTATTGGATGAGAGAAGAGAAGAGGGGGTCACAATGAAGAGTTGCTTTCGACCGAAACAGTCCTCGTCTTTGTCTAATCCTGCTAGAAAATGCTTAATTGTGCTCCAGCCCTGCACCCAGCACACCAATTTGTGAAGCCTTGCCTCCCTATCTGACAAGTCCGAGACTCAAAGGTCTCTGTCTGGGCCATCTACAGACACATCGGGGCTACATCCCAAATTGCACCCTATTCCCTACATTGTGCATTACTTTGACCAGAGCCTTATGTTGTGCACTATATAAGGAATAGGGTGCCATTTGGAACACAACCGAGAGCCTGCCAGACACATCCTTCCTTCCCCAATCCCCAGCCACAAACTCTCACATTGTGACATTAAATAAGGACTAGCCTTTTCTCAACATGCAACATACTGCTCTGAAGAAACTTCCTCTTTCCATTTAGAAACTGTTTTGCATTGAGCTGGGTAGTCTAGTGATTTGACAGCTTACTGTACATCATTCATGAAGAGGCTCTAGATATAACTTATTTTTCTAAGTGTGTACTCAACTCATCCAGTCTTATTATTAAAGAAGACTCATTACTATAAACTGTTGACTGGCCTAATGTAACTTACTGTTGTTCAGCAGGGTATAAGGAAAACAGCAGGGTATGAGGAAAACTACCAAGAGTAGGCTCCCAGCTAGCACATTTGGTTCCTCGGAAGTTGTGGGAACATACATTTTTGGTTTCCCATTGTTCTGGTTCTGGGAATGAAGCCATATGTTTCCTGACAGGTAAAAATGATTTTTTTTTAAAGATTGACTGTCCCTAAAAAGCAATTACGCGTTAGCTAGCTAGCTATCAAGCTCACATTAGCCTACCAGTCGGATTTGCAAGATAGTTCACAGCTACAAGTGTATTCTGTATTGTCTAGGGCAAAACTCAATAAGCCTAACTCATGTCTGAGACTGACTAACACAGTGAATTAGAAACAACAAACCGTAACGGCATCACTGGCCTGAATC
Source organism: Salmo trutta (assembly GCF_901001165.1). Taxonomy (NCBI): domain Eukaryota; kingdom Metazoa; phylum Chordata; class Actinopteri; order Salmoniformes; family Salmonidae; genus Salmo; species Salmo trutta. Next base: position 12,075,404 of record NC_042974.1, read on the forward strand.
TAATCCAATCTGGAGCTACAGTCAGTCTACATCTGTTCCTCTAGCTACCACAGCCACAGCCACAAAGTCCACATTTGGTTACATCTTAAAAAAAGAATGAAAGGTTTAAGGTTAGGGTAGGCATAAGGTCAGCAGTGTAGTTAAGGTTGTGTTAAGTTTAGGATTAGTGTTAAAATCATATTTTAAGAAGAGAAATTGTACAAATTGTATATAACTCAGAGCCATTTGCATTGCTAAGTATAGCCTTACGTTTGCTAACTAGCTAACATTGAACCTAGCTAGTTGGTTAGCTTTAGCTACCTGTAGATTAATGCAGGGAAGTAACGTTATGAGTTGGGATTATGGTTCATTGTTTAGCTAGCTAGCTACATGTCTAAACAAAAGACTTCACTATGCGAGTAACCATTTCACTGTACCGTTTACATTTACACTGTACCGATATGGTAAATCTGACCACAACTCTATCCTCCTGATTCCTGCTTACAAGCAAAAATTAACGCAGGAAGCACCAGTGACTCGGTCTATAAATGATGAAGCAGATGCTAAACTACAAGACTGGTTTGCTATCACAGACTGGAACATGTTCCAGTATTCTTCCGATGGCATTGAGGAGTACACCACATCAGTCACTGGTTTTATCAATAAGTGCCTCGAGGACGTCATCCCCACAGTGACCGTACGTACATATCGCAACCAGAAGCCAAGGATTACAAGCAACATTCTCACTGAGCTAAAGGGTAGGACTGTTGCTTTCAAGGTGCGGGACTCTAACCCGGAAGCTTTCAAGAAATCCTGCTATGCCCTGGAACGAACCATGAAACAGGCAAAGCGTCAATACAGGGCTAAGATTGAATCATACTACACCGGCTCCGATGATCGTGTTATGTGGCAGGGCTTGCAAACTATTACAGACTACAAAGGGAAGCACAGCCGCGAGCTGCCCAGTGACACGAGCCTACCAGATGAGCTAAATCACTTCTATACTCGCTTCGAGGCAAGCAACACTGAAGCATGCATGAGAGCATTAGCTGTTCAGGACGACTGTGTGATCACGCTCTCCGTAGCCGACGTGAGTAAAACCTTTAAGCAGGTCAACATTCACAAAGCTGCGGGGCCAGATGGATTACCAGGACATTTGCTCCGGGCATGTGCTGACCAACTGGCAGGTGTCTTCACTGACATGTCCCTGATTGAGTCTGTAATACCAACATGTTTCAAGCAGACCACCATAGTCCCTGTGCCCAAGAGCACAAAGGCAGCCTGCCTGAATGACTACAGACCCGTAGCACTCACGTCCGTAGCCATGAAGTGCTTTGAAAGGTTGTTAATGGCTCACATCAACACCATTATCCCAAAAACCCTAGACCCACTCCAATTTGAATACTGCCCAATCAGATCCACAGATGATGCAATCTCTATTGCACTCCACACTGCCCTTTCACACCTGGACAAAAGGAACACTTATGTGAGAATGCTATTCATTGACTACAGCTCAGCATTCAACACCATAGTACCCTCAAAGATCATCACTAAGCCTAGGATCCTGGGACTAAACACCTCCCTCTGCAACTGGATCCTGGACTTCCTGACGGGCCGCCCCCAGGTGGTGAGGGTAGGTAGCAACACATCTGCCATGCTGATTCTCAAAACTGGAGCTCCCCAGGGGTGCGTGCTCAGTCCCCTCCTGTACTCCCTGTTCACCCACGACTCCAACACCATCATTACGTTTTCAGATGACACAACAGTGGTAGGCCTGATCACCGACAACAATGAGACAGCCTATAGGGAGGAGGTCAGAGACCTGGCCGGGTGGTGCCAGAATAACAACCTATCCCTCAACGTAACCAAGACTAAGGAGATGATTGTGGACTACAGGAAAAGGAGGACCGAGCACGCCCCCATTCTCATCAACAGGGCTGTAGTGGAGCAGGTTGAGAGCTTCAAGTTCCTTGGTGTCCACATCAACAACAAACTAGAATGGTCCAAACACACCAAGACAGTCATGAAGCGGGCACAACAAAGCCTATTCCCCCTCGGGAAACTGAAAAGATTTGGCATGGGTCCTGAGATCCTCAAAAGGTTCTACAGCTGCAACATCGAGAGCATCCTGACTGGTTGTATTGCTGCCTGGTACGGCAATTGCTCGGCCTCTGACCGCAAGGCACTACAGAGGGTAGTGCGTATGGCCCAGTATATCACTGGGGCTAAGCTGCCTGCCATCCAGGACCTCTACAGAGGAAGGCCCTAAAAATTGTCAAGGACCCCAGCCACTCCAGTCACAGACTGTTCTCTCTACTACCGCATGGCAAGCAGTACCAGAGTGCCAAGTCTAGGACAAAAAGGCTTCTCAACAGTTTTTACCCCCAAGCCATAAGACTCCTGAACAGGTAATCAAATGGCTACCCGGACTATTTGCATTGTGTGCCCCCCCCCCCCCAACCCCTCTTTTTACGCTGCTGCTACTCTCTGTTTATCATATATGCATAGTCACTTTAACTATACATTAATCTACATACTACCTCAATTGGGCCGACCAACCAGTGCTCCCACACATTGGCTAACCGTGCTATCTGCATTGTGTCCCACCACCCACCACCTGCCAACCCCTCTTTTACGCTACTGCTACTCTCTGTTCATCATATATGCATAGTCACTTTAACCATATCTACATGTACATACTACCTCAATCAGCCTGACTAACCGGTGTCTGTATGTAGCCTCACTACTTTTATAGCCTCACTACTGTATATAGCCTGTCTTTTTACTGTTGTTTTATTTCCTTACTTACCTATTGTTCACCTAACACCTTTTTTGCACTATTAGTTAGAGCCTGTAAGTAAGCATTTCACTGTAAGGTCTACACCTGTTGTATTCAGCGCACGTGACAAGTAAACTCTGATTTGATTTGTTACTTTTAGTTGCCTGGTTTGCTAGGTATATACTAAATGTATTTGTATGGATAGGGTTGTTGGTGTTAAAATGCACCAGATATGCTATTTTGGACCCCAGGCTGCTGATGTCATGCAGCCTGTCATTTTTGTGTTTATACTTTTTCATACCGACAAAGTCAAGTTTGATGTCAGATGACAATAGAATGTTCATGATGTCACTGCGACAACTGTCTACAGACATGTAGATAGAAGTAGTAGTATAAACCAGCCTTTAGTCTTGAAATGTTTGGTTGTACACTACCATACTCACTGTTTAGCACATGGCCTCACATGCTTTAAAGAGATGGATGGGGTTAAGGTCTAAGAGGGTGTGAACAATGCTGAATGGGTGTAGACAAAGAAGAGTTCTCCAATAGATGTCCCAAAACATATAACGGCCATTGCAGTGTGTATGAGATACCATTTTCTAGCTCTTAGTCTCTACTTTTATCCAATGTAAAAAACACGATTACAAATTTTACTACATAAGACCAAATCGAGGTAATCGGTCACAAAAAGGCAGCCTGTATGACTTTGTGGCTGTGGTAACTAGTGACGACCTATAATAAGCTTGACCCAAGTTACTGCCCTGTTGAAACAGACAGCTTCATCAACAACGGTAATCTGTGTAATGTGAAATGTGTATAAAAAAATACCCGGTTTGAAAAATAGAAGGTTTATTAGCCAGCCAAGCTGACAAGTAGTACACTCAAAAAGCGTTGTCCTTCCTTTATAACAAAATACATTTTACCTCTTGGCTGTCTTTTGTATCATCCCGTCACAGGCCGTTCCAGTCAACACCACCTCATAAGATGAAGAAGTATATTGGTTATGAGGATTGCCTGCTGCAGTTGTCAGGGTCTCAACTTCCTGTTGCGAGGTAGAATAGTAGAATACACAAGGTGCAACTTCAAAATGTGGTTGTGCATCAACAGTTTTTCTCTTGTTATGTCAGTCACTGATAGTCACTCAATTAGCCATGTCAGCTAACATTTTTTAGATTGGTAAGTTAGTCTAGTGGCCAGCTATCTAAACTTGTAGCGGGCCCCCATTGATTTTGTTAGTCAGTTTTACTCAGATATCATATTTAAAACGGCAAAAATGTCTCTCCACCCTATGGCAAAATGTGTAAGATTGCAACAGATTAACTCTAAAACTTAAAAATGTGCATTAAATGTGTTATAAAATTGCTAAATCTTCTCTCCGTCCCATGACGGCCCCTCCTGATGAGTTCAGATTTCTTGTGGCCCCACCACAGTCAAAGTTGCCCATACCTGCTCTAAATGGCATTAAATTTGACTAGACACAATTTTTACTTGTATTGTCTTTTTTTATTATTGAATTGAATGGTATCAAACCCTGTGTATTCTGCACCAGGATCAGGGAACTCCTGTTTTATACAGGACACCATACAGGAAGGTATGACCACATGTTTGCCAAGGTAGCCCCATTTACAACCAGACTCAATGTTGATAGGCACAGTATCTGTATCAGCTGGGAATGACAATGAAAGGTGAAAAGTGCATTGTTATATTAGCAGAACAATGCCTCTGTGGTATTATGTAAAAACGTGTTTATTCTACACGGACCTCTTACTGCGTTAGAAAGTTATCAAAACACTTAGTTTAGAATATCTACATAAATTCAGCAATTGCATTATTCTCATATTACTCCATAGGCTATTGATCTATTCAAAATTTCCTCTGGCATCTCACAATACATCTCCCTGTAGTTATTGAACTCAACATGTATGGGGTTTGTTTGTTGTGATTGAGTGGGGGGGGGGGAACAACTGCGGGCAACGTTCTGACAGATGGTTGTGTCTTGATGGTGGCAAGGACACACCCAAGAAACACCCACATCAAACCACACCCCCAAACCGACTCCCGTTTGGCTTCTGTCATGGCCGCCAGCATTTCTTGAGGAGCAAGCCAAAAAACGAGGGTTAATCAGTTCCCCTTTAACCATTCTGAGAATGGAAGTGAACATTTGCTTGTTCTAGGAAAGTACATTTTTAGGTTGCAGGGAGGTTCTGAGAAAGTTTTACTTTGGTTCCCTGAAAGTTTTCCTGCTACGTTTTATTAACGGTCTTAGAACAGAAATGATAGGTTATTTGGAGGTTTTTGAGTAACTTCCTTAAAGCTTTCACTGAATGTTTTAATAAGATTTTTAATAACAATGCTAGTTTAGGTTAACTGTTTTGAACTCCAAGTACAGATGCAACACATGAAAATTAATTTTCTTAAGCATTAATCATGCAAACACTTGATTGTGGCTCACAGCATCAGTGAGACTCAAACCTATGATCTTCTGTTCTCTATCCATGGAGTTAGTCCACTGCCCCACCAGGATGGAGTTAGCATTCCATGTTTTTTTTAAACTCATACAAAGCTGTTCATTTTAGTCTATTCAAATAGACCCCATTTCAAAGGAAATAAGCATTCATTAAGATCAGGTGTGGCCAATTAGTGTACGTGACCAAAACACCTGAACACATTTAACAAGATAGAGGATAGAGAGAGTTTTGCCTAGAAAAGAATGTATATGTTTTTCAATAACATAATTGAACGTTAGTAATGTTTTCTTGCATTTTTTATGGAAAGTTTTCTAATGTTCTGAGAACATGACTTTAAATAGAACCATGAGGAAACCGGCAGAAATCGCTATGCTGAAGTACTGAAATTTCCACAGAAAAACTGTGTTTATTAACGTTTTCTGAACATTCTGAAAACATCACTTTAAATAGAACCATGCGGAAATGTTACGCTGAAGTATTGAAATTCCCACAGGAGAATGTTGTTACTTAACATTCTCTGAACTATTTGAGAACATTTCCAATATCAAACCAGTTGGAGAACATTCCTAGAACAGTCCCAAAAAGTCAATTAAATGTAACCATGTTTGAACTTTTAGGAAACGTTCCGTTAAAGTAATGAAATACGAAGAAAATAAAGTTATTAGTCAAGTTCAGATACATTTACATTACATTTTAGCAGACACTCTGATCCAGAGCGACTAACAGTAGTGCATACATTTCATACATTTCTTTCCCATTCTGGTCCCCCGTGGGAATCAAACCCACAACCCTGGCATTGCAAACACCATGCTCTACCAACTGAGCCACAAATGTGCTGAGAATGGTACAAAATAACTATCCTGCACCATTCCCAGAATGTTGTGGGAAGTTTATGCAAAATAACCATAGGACAACCATGCTCTCACCAAGTTCTAAGGAATATATGGTTCTCAGAACGTTATGTGCTAGCGGGCTATATCTACGTGCTAACATGTCCCTCCTTGCTCTGGCAGTTCAGTAGTTGTGTAGGTATAGCGTTGAGAATCTTTACACTGACTTACTCCAGTCAGGGTGATTAGCTGTTCCTTATTACACTGAATAAAAATATAAATGCAACATATAAAGTGCTGTTCCCATGTTTCATGAGCGGAAATAAAAGATCCCAGAAATGTTCCATATGCACAAAAATTATGTCCTGTCTCCTTGGTCACATCATGTCCTGTCTCCTTGGTCACATTATATCCTGTCTCCTGGGTGACATCATATCCTGTCTCCTGGGTGACATCATGTCCTGGCTCCTGGGTGAAATCATGTCCTGTCTCCTGGGAAACATCATGTCCTGTCTCCTTGGTCACATTATATCCTGTCTCCTGGGTGACATCATATCCTGTCTCCTGGGAAACATCATGTCCTGTCTCCTGGGTCACATCATGTCCTGTCTCCTGGGTCACATCATGTCCTGTCTCCTGGGTCACATCATGTCCTGTCTCCTGGGAAACATCATGTCCTGTCTCCTTGGTCACATTATATCCTGTCTCCTGGGTGAAATCATGTCCTGTCTCCTGGGAAACATCATGTCCTGTCTCCTTGGTCACATTATATCCTGTCTCCTGGGTGACATCATATCCTGTCTCCTGGGAAGCATCATGTCCTGTCTCCTGGGTCACATCATGTCCTGTCTCCTGGGTCACATCATGTCCTGTCTCCTGGGTCACATCATGTCTAAGGGATAGCCCGCTTTTTTTCAATTTTCGCCTAAATGACACCCAAATCTATCTGCCTGTAGCTCAGGCCCTGAAGCAAGGATATGCATATTCTTGGTACCATTTGAAAGGAAACAATTTGAAGTTTGTGGAAATGTGAATGTAGGAGAATATAACACAATAGATCTGGTAGAAGAAAATACAAAGAAAAAAAACCTGTTTTTTTCTACCATCATCTTTGAAATGCAACAGAAAGATCCCATTTCGAGCCATCACTCTGGTTGTAATTCCGATGGTGTCCATAAGATGGCAGCACTGTAAAGATTCAGACGCATAACTTGAAGTATGAGTGAACTACATGACATTTAGTGTGAAGTCACCCAGGTACACTTGGGCAAATCGTGTAGGAGACACTTCATATTACATTTTTCTGCAAGAATATCGTCAAATCTGTATACTTGGAATTTGATTCAGCTTTTCCAGTATTAGCAGCCATATTATAAGTTCAAGATTTGCAAAACAACCAGTTTTCATAACTTCATAACTCTGAATATTCGTATAATTTTTGTCCAAAATGAAAAGGCATGCTGTCCTACAAGGTTAGTAGCTACATTTTACGACAGATACATGGTTTCCAGATACTTCCGTAAAGCCCAGCTCATTGGCTATCTAGCTAGCTTTGTTTGACCCCGATTGGTGCTGATTTGACAAAGTTAGAGTCGTTCAAGTGAAGACCGCCCACGTCATCGGCGTGCCATGAAGGCGTCGCTCTCTGACCAAATATGGTGTCCTATAGAATATACTACACCCCTAATGATATAGTGAAGTTTCGTTATGTTCTAGGATTTGACTGGTTGAAACAACGTTTACCTCTATGGGACCGGCGGGACGAATTCGTCCCACCTACGTAACAGCCAGTTGAATCCAGTGGCGCGATTTTTAAAACGTTTGAAATACTATTACTTCAATTTCTCAAACATATGACTATTTTACAGCTATTTAAAGACAAGACTCTCGTTAATCTAACCACACTGTCCGATTTCAAAAAGGCTTTACAACGAAAGCAAAACATTAGATTATGTCAGCAGAGTACCCAGCCAGAAATAATCAGACACCCATTTTTCAAGCTAGCATATAATGTCACAAAAACCCAAACCACAGCTAAATGCAGCACTAACCTTTTATGATCTTCATCAGATGACACACCTAGGACATTATGTTATACAATACATGCATGTCTGTTCAATCAAGTTCATATTTATATCAAAAAACAGCTTTTTACATTAGCATGTGACGTTCAGAAAAAGCATACCCCCGCAAACTTCCGGGGAATTTACTAACAATTTGCTAAATTACTCACGATAAACGTTCACAAAAAGCATAACAATTATTTTAAGAATTATAGATACATTACTCCTCTATGCACTCGATATGTCCGATTTTAAAATAGCTTTTCGGATGAAGCACATTTTGCAATATTCTAAGTACATAGCCCAGCCATCACGGGCTAGCTATTTAGACACCCGGCAAGTTTAGCCTTCACCAAAATCATATTTCCTATAAGAAAAATGGTCTTACCTTTCCTGTTCTTCGTCAGAATGCACTCCCAGGACTTCTACTTCAATAACAAATGTAGGTTTGGTCTCAAATAATCCATCGTTATATCCAAACAGCGGCGTTTTGTTTGTGCGTTCTAGACACTATCAGAATGCTAAATCACGGTCGTGCGCATGGCGCAGAACGTGACAAAAAATTCTAAATATTCCATTACCGTACTTCGAAGCATGTCAACCACTGTTTAAAATCAATTTTTATGCAATTTATCTCGTAGAAAAGCGATAATATTCCGACCGGGAATCTGCAATGAGCTAAACAGCTGAAGGAAAATACTCCACGGGGTCGAATCGCGCACGCGCCTAATTCTATTGTCCTCTGATGCGACACTTGGAAAAGGCGATAATGTGTTTAGCCTGAGGCTGCCTCGTCATCGTTCAGGTTTTTCCCGGGTTCTGAGAGCCTATTGGAGCCCTAGGAATTGTCACGTTACAGCTAAGATCCCCACTCTTCAATAAACAGAGACAAGAAGAACGACTCCTTGTCAGACAGGCCACTTCCTGCATGAAACCTTCTCAGGTTTTTGCCTGCCATAGGAGTTCTGTTATACTCACAGACACCATTCAAACAGTTTTAGAAACTTTAGGGTGTTTTCTATCCAAACCTGAACAATAATATGCATATTCTAGCTTCTGAGTTGGTGTAGGAGGCAGTTAAAAATGGGCACATATTTTTTTCAAAATTCTCAATGCTGCCCCCTAGCCCGTAGAGGTTAAGGTGAGATTTTCACAGATTCCTTTCTTTGCAAATTGAACGAGTGGCAATACAAAATCGATCGTGCATGCTATATAGACCATTTTAGGATATGAAAAAGGATTTTATCTAACAAAACGACACTTCATGTTATCTCTGGGACCCTTTGGATGATAAATCAGAGCAAGATTTCAGAATGTAAGTACACATTTCATCTTCAGAGGTGAATTTATGAAACCTATCGCGGTGAAAAAAGTGTTTTGTTGTTAGGAGCTCTCCTCAAACAATATTATGCCATTTTTTTCGCAGTAATAGCTACTGTAAATTGGACAGTGCAGTTACATAACACTAATTTAACCTTTCAGCCAATATAAGACACTTATACGTTCCGACATTTGTTGTTTCTCTAAAATCTACGCTGAATGATTTACAACTGTCCCGTTGACGGGACACTGATCCCTATTGGAATTTTAGCAGCCAGGAAATGGTGAAGCGATTTCTGCATGGTGCATCTTTAATCTAGTAAGGACACATCCTACAAGCAGGAAGATACAAAAATGGATGCTAACCTACAATGTGCCTATGTGTCATAACAACGTTTGGTCAGTTGAACAGCACCATGTTACTACCTTCGCAATAGCTCCCCTGTCACCTCCCTAGTGTTGTACAAAATGCTTTGTTGTGTTTTGTTGCTCCTACTTAGTCCTGAATTCCTCCTCAGCACTCCTGAAAGGCTGGTATATTCCCATGGCACTTTCACTTCCTCTGTCAGACAGTTAGGTTTTTTCAGATTCTGGGTTCAGGTCTGGGGGGCGTGCCCAGAAGATACCACTCGAATAGGAAGTGAGAAGAGAGAGTAACAAAAGAGACAAGGAGGGGAGCATGTGTTTGTGGCTTGGCTGCAACAACACATTTCAACATTACACCACTTAACCGTTGGTTCCTGTTCTCTGTAATGCACACAGAAGAGTCATCAAGCCAATAAGCCCTTGATAATGTCAACAGTACCTCTTTAGGAGTGTGATGATAACACAAGTAGGGTTGTGATGGTCATGGAATTTTTGATGATGGTCATTGGCCAGTCAAATGACTGCGGTCACCGCAATAACCGTTCAAATAGCATTCTTTAAAATATTGACACAGATTTTCAAATTTCCCCCGCTCCTGACTGCATGTGCTGCTATAGAAATAGAATGAATAGAACAGGCATCACCATTCAAGTCAATGATGGCGTAATGGGTGTGCTGGCAGCCATTGCGAGTGTACTCATAGGAGCAAAGCAGGAAGTAAAAGCAGGAAGTGTACATATCAATATGTCCTGTGATTTATTGATTAAACTCACATATACATTCCATGGCATGAGCCACATCAGTTAACATAATTTGAATGAACATTCTACATTACCATGGACCAGGCAGCCATTTTGAGTATACCCATGAGTTTACCAGTCAACTTGCCAGGGTTAGAGGTTCCAAGACCATTCTATTCATGTTTTGTTTGTTTCAGCAAGGGGTAACAAAGTTTCATCACGTTGTTAAGAGTCTATGTTATCGCAGAAACTGACTCAACCGGCATGAATGCCTGGCCGTCCCGTCTTCAGTCAGCTGTTTGTTCATAAAAGATCAACAATAATAATGATTTTAAGCGGTTATGACGGTTTATTTTATTTTCATGATGGTCTTCATCCATAACCGTCGGTTGGTTACATGGTTCTATGGTAATTTTGCCAGCCCTAGACACACAGAGTTTACTCATTGGTCATTGTTCCAATATTTGCACGTGGCTAGGAGATGATACGTTTGCAAATACAGTTGCCATGTGTGACTGACTGTCTGCATATGAATGCACTCTGGGCTCAGTCACTTGAGTGACAAATTTTACCCTGAGATTGGGAGATGATTAATGGACTTAGTGATAGCCAGCCAGTATGTGTCAGACCAGACGGGAAAGTCAAGTCAGACATACAGTACTAGACACACTAAGAACATCAGCTGCATTAACCTTACAGTACCTTAGCATTGACATTAGCATCAATATTAATGATGATTAAAAACAAACAAAACCAATTTCTCTCAAGGGATTATGAACTATTTCTATGAAAACTGGTGAGATGTTAGCCTATTTACCAGCCTCTCTGCTGTTCAGTGGAAGATAAAGACAGATATGAATGTGCCCCTCATAGACAGTTTGTGTGGAACAGGCTCTTTGATTGGGGCTAGTTATACCAGATAGGGCCTGTCGGTGCGGTGGGGGCCAGCGGTGTGGCTATAGTCACTATCTCGTTAATGATGAAGACCAACTGCATGAAACAAATCCACTGGAAGACACGAGAAGAAAAGATAAGGGAATGAAGAAAAGAACATACACTATATATACACTATATACACTATATATATGTAACAGTGTAGGTTCCGTCCCTCTCTTCGCCCCAAACCGGGCTCGAACCAGGGACCCTTGTACACATCAACAACTGACACCCCACGAAGCATCGTTACCCATCGCGCCACAAAAGCCGCAGCCTTTGCAACGCAAGGGGAAACCCTACTTCAAGTCTCAGAGCGAGTGACGTCACTGATTGAAATGCTATTTGCGCGCACCACCGCTAACTAACTAGCCATTTCACATCGGTTACATATACAGCAGTATGTGGATACCCTTTCAAATGAGTGGGTTCGGCTAGTTCAGCCACACCTGTTGCTGACAGGTGTATAAAATTGAGCAATCTCCATAGACAAACACTGGTAGTAGAAAGGCCTTACTGAAGAGCTCAGTGACTTTCAACGTGGCACCATCATAGGATGCCATCTTCCCAACAAGTCAGTTCGTCAAATTTCAGCCCTGCTGGAGTTGCCCTGCTGTTATTGTGAAGTGGAAAAGTCTAGGAGCAACAACGGCTAAGCCACACATGCTCGCAGAACGGGACCACCGAGTGCTGAAGTGGGTAGCGCTTAAAACTCATCTGTCCTCGGATGCAACACTCACTACTGAGTTGCAAACTGTCTCTGGAAGCAACGTCAGCACAATAACTGTTCGTCAGGCGCTTCATGAAATGGGTTTCCATGGGCGAGCAGCCGCACACAAGTCTAAGATCACCATGCGCAATGCCAAGCTTTGGCTGGAGTGGTGTAAAGCTTGCAGCCATTGTACTCTGGAGCAGTGGAAACGTGTTCTCTGGAGTGATAAATCCCACGTCACCATCTGGCAGTCTGACGGACTAATCTGGGTTTGGTGGATGCCAGGAAAATGCTACCAGCCCAAAGGCATAGTGCCAACTGTAACGTTTGGTGGAGGTGGAATAATGGTCTGGGACTGTTTTTCATGGTTCAGGCAATGCCCCTTACATGCGGACTACGTCTGCATGCACCATCGCATGCATGTTGATTTTGTCCATCCACACCAGACGCAATCAGGACATGCAGGTTGAAATATCAAAACTAACTATATTAATCTGGGGACATGTCGAAACACATGAAACATTCATTAACCTTTAGCTAGCTAGCTTGGGATATAAACATTGGGTTGTTATTTTACCTGAAATGTACAAGGTCCTTTTTCTCCTGGATCTTTGTAGAATTTTGACCCATTCCGAGTCACACAAAATGTGTGTTCTCTACTCCAACAATTAATCCACAGATTAAAAGGGAATGCTAGTTATTTTCTAGTAATCTCTCCTACTTCAGTCTTCTTCTTTTTCTGTGGACTTTATATGGTGGTTGAAGTGTGGACCTCAATTCAGTTTTCAACAATCCATGTGGGTATATGCTCCTAAAAACTAATGAGGAGATGGGAAAGGTTGGACTTGTAGCGCATCAAGCGTCACAAATAGAACCAAGTTCTATTTTAGCGCTTGGCTGCGCAGACGCTTGCGAGAAGTTTGGACGAAATTATATAATATGTATGTGTACATTTGGTCAGCATGTTAGTTTCATAAATCTTAACGCTGCAGCATGCAATTACATTTTAGACGATTCTGTGCTTCCAACTTTGTGGCAACAGTTTGGGGAAGACCCTTTCCTGTTTCAGCATGACAATGACCCCATGCACAAAGCGAGGTCGGAGAGGTCGGAGTTGGTTGCCCCAGCAAAGGGGCAACCAACTCCGTATTAATGCCCATGATTTTGGAATGAGATGTTTGATGAGCAGGTGTCCACATACACTACATGACCAAAAGTATCTCCCAGAGACAAAGAGAGGGAGGGAGAGAGTGGCGAGGTCCACTCCATGCTGCGGCGAGATTGGCTTTACGTCTCCAAAGAGCTCCACCTGCTACCAGGCCAGCCCTCGCCCCTTTCGGTCTCACTTTGTGTCCCCTCTATGGTGACACAGAAGATCTGGTCACATTTGTGTGTTTTCATCTTTCTGTTCTGTGTATGTTCATCTTGGAGGAGGTGCATCCCTCACTTGTGACTTGGTACCATCTGCATAAACAGTAGGATGGATGACGAAGATCATAGCTAATGGTGTCAGAAACCAGTACAAAGGATGGATGATGAAGATCAAAGCCAATGGTGTCAGAAACCAGTACAAAGTATGTATGACACAGATCAAAGCCACTGGTGTCAGAAACCAGTACAAAGGATGGATGACGAAGATAAAAGCCAATGGTGTCAGAATATCAGGTTTCAGGAGAAGACCCAGATGCAGACAGTGTTGAAGTAACAAAGCTTATTACTAGAACAGGGGGCAGGCAAAAACGACAGGTCAAGGATAGGCAGAGGTCAGTAATCCAGAACAGAGTCCAAAAGGTACAGAACAGCAGGCAGTCTCACGGTCAGGGCAGGCAGAGGTCAATAATCCAGTGTGGTGTGACAGGGTACAGGACAGCAGGCAGGCTCAGGGTCAGGGCAGGCAGAATGGTCACAACTGGTAAAACTAGAAAACAGGAAGTAGAAACAGACAGAAGCAACGGGAAAACCGCTGGTAGGCTTTACGGACAAAACTAACTGGCAACAGAAAAACAGAGAACACAGGTATAAATACACTGGGGATAATGGGGAAGATGGGCGACACCTGGAAGGGGGTGGAGACAAGCACAAAGACAGGTGAAACAGATCAGGGTGTGCCACAGAAACCAGTACAAAGGATGGATGACGAAGATCAAAGTTAATAGTGTCAGAAACCAGTACAAAGGATGGATGACCAAGATCAAAGCTAATGGTGTCAGAAACGAATACAAAGCATGGATGACAAAGATCAAAGCTAATTGTGTCATAAACACTACACTTATTTATAACTGAACTGTCTATCCAAGTATTCCATTTTTAAATGGATCAAATGTCTGCCCAGGTTAAAATATGTCTCCCTCCCCCCTCTTAATGCACACATGGCCACACACTTGGCATGAGGGCATAGCTGAGAGGAGATGTATAGTGGACCACTCAGACGGGGGTTAACACCCTTCCAGACGCAGCCTCACTGGGCAGGGTAAAGGAGAGCCAAGTAGAACTCTAATCCTCACACTGGCTGGGCTAGCCTTTTTGTTTGGTGTCCATTATTATGGATATGTCTCTGAGTGCCATCTGGGGGCTTTGTGTGCCCCGCGGCCAGCTTTAATACCAGGAGGGGCTCTGCTACAATGGGGATGGGGACCTTGTTGAGAGGAGGACTAAAGGGGGCTGTGCCATGCCCTCTCTCTGTCCCTTCTGGGACTCCCACCCCGCCCGCCCGCCTTCACCACACTCGTCCCCTTGTGCCCCACCACAGCCCTGCAGCTGCCTCACTCGCTGACAAAACCAGTGCTGGATGCTGGGGACCCAGACAGACAGCCAGTCTCCCTGCACCACAGCTGGGGCCACCATGTGGGGTGGTGGTCACATCTTAGGCTCCCAGGGTGGGAGAGGAGGGCGAGGTTCAACACCCTGACTGAATAATCTAAAGCTTAGTAAAGCAGGAGGATTAGAGGGCCAAGTTCACTAGCTAGCTACAGAATAAATAAACAACTGAATGAAGAAACCATCATCATGTTTATGGCAATCTTTAATGGAATGGGTAATCTCTCGTGGACAGTAGTGATGAGGGAAAAAATTGCTGCAGTTACATATTGCAATATTATTTTGGACTCCAAGTATAGATTTGTAAAAAATTAAATACATACACTACCGTTGAAAAGATGGTGTCACTTAGTAATGTCCATCTTTTTGAAAGAAAAGCACATTTTTGGTCGATTAAAAGAACATCAAATTGATCAGAAATACAGTGTAGATATTGGTAATGTTGTAAATGATGATTGTAACGGGAAACAGCAGATTTTTGTATGGAAGAACTACATAGGCGTACAGAGGCCCATTATCAGCAACCATCACTCCTGTGTTCCAATGGCACTTTGTGTTAGCTAAGCTAAAGTTTATAATTTTAAAAGGTTAATTGATCATTAGAAAACCCTTTTGCAATTATGTTAGCACAGCTGAAAACTGTTGTACTGATTAAAGAACCAATAAAACAGGCCTTCTTTAGACTAGTTGAGTATCTGGCGCATCAGCATTTGTTGGTTTGATTAAAGGCTCAAAATGGCCAGAAACAAAGAACTTTCTTCTGAAACTCATCAGTCTATTCTTGTTCTGAGAAATGAAGGCTATTCCATGCGAGAAACTGCCAAGAAACTGAAGATCTCGTACAACGCTGTGTACTACTCATTTCATAGAACAGCGCAAACTGGCTCTAACCAGAATAGAAAGAGGAGTGGGAGGAGTGGACAAAAAAATTGCTTTTCTTTCAAAAACAAGGACATTTCTAAGTGACCACAAACTTTTAAACGGTAGTGTATATTTTTTGCTAGGTAGCGTTAGCTAGCGCTAGTACCTGTGTCGATCTTCTTTGTAAATAGTGAGCCAACATGTTTTCAGCACTTTTATTTCCATGACTGCTCAAAACTAATTTTTGTAATGTTCTCTCCTGTCCCTCTGCAGCAGACATATGGTGAGCAATATGTTTGGAACATCAAATCGTAATAAAATCACAGTATCAAATCGCAATACATATACTGTAGAACCATGAAAATCATGAGAATAACAATACCTATCGTATCGGCACCGAAGTATCGTTATAGTACTGTATCGTGAGGTCCCTGGAAATTCACAGCCCTAGTGGACAGAAGCACATAACATAAATGGAGATGATGGTGGACTTCAGGAAACAGCAGAGGGAGCAGCCCCCTATCCACATCGGCGGGACAGTAGTGGCGAAGGTGGAAAGTTTTAAGTTCCTCGGCGTACACATCACAGACAAACTGAAATGGTCCACCCACACAGACAGCGTGGTGAAGAAGGCGCAGCAGCGCCTCTTCAACCTCAGGAGGCTGAAGAAATTCGGCTTGTCACCAAAAACACTCACAAACCTTTACAGATGCACAGTCAAGAGCATCCTGTCGGGCTATATCACCACCTGGTACGGCAACTGCTCCGCCCACAACCGTAAGGCTCTCCAGAGGGTGGTGAGGTCTGCACAACGCATCACTGGGGGCAAACTACCTGCCCTCCAGGACACCTACACCACCCGATGTCACAGGAAGGCCAAAATGATCATCAAGGACAACAACCACCCGAGCCGCTGCCTGTTCACCCCGCTATCATCCAGAAGGCGAGGTCAGTACAGGTGCATCAAAGCTGGGACCGAGAGCCTGAAAAACAACTTCTATCTCAAGGCCATCAGACTGTTAAATAGCCATCACTAACATTGAGTGGCTGCTGCCAACATACTGACTCAAATCTCTAGCCACTTTAATAATTAAACATTGAATGTAGTAAATGTATTCCTGGCCACTTTAAACAATGCCACTTTAGATAATGTTTACATACCCTACATTACTCATCTCATATGTGTATACTGTACTCTATACCATCTACTGCATCTTGCCTATGCCGTTCGGCCATCGCTCATCCATATATTTTTATGTACATATTCTTATTCATTCCTTTACACTTGTGTGTATAAGGTAGTTGTTGTGAAATTGTTAGATTACTTGTTAGATATCACTGCATGGTCAGAACTAGAAGCACAATCATTTCGCTACACTCACATTAACATCTGCTAACCATGTGTATGTGACAAATACAATTTGATTTGATTTGAGTAGTGTCTGTGAACAGACTGTGGGGGCGTCGACTAACGAGGAATTTTGTGCATTTGGACAAATCACGATTTTGCTGGTTCCGTATAGGAGGATGGAGACTGCAAGTCGCGTTAGTATATTCATCTTAAAGCCTGATTTAATTCCAAATCAATTTTCATGTGTATTTCTAGTCAATCCACCAGGCTTACGATCTGGAAATATTAGAATTTAGCGTACAGTTGCAGCATAGCTATTGAAACACACGCTATCTGACTCCACCTCTCACGTTGTTCAACTCACGGTGGACATGTAATTCAAATAATCTTCTGTAACCAATGTTTACTAGAGCCCTGCCCTCGATGTTCATGCCCGACCCTACCCAGACCCAAATGCTTCTGCCCGAAACCCGAAATTAGAAATAACTTCCTCCATTAGTAAACCCATTAGCTGCTCCTCTCTCGCTCTCTACCCACAATGAGCACCCCCGCCATGAGCAGAGCCGCCATAAGCAGACCCACCATGAGCAGACCCGCCATGAGAAAATCCGCCATGAGCAGACCCGCCATGAGCAGACCCGCCATGAGAAAATCCGCCATGAGCAGAGCCGCCATAAGCAGACCCACCATGAGCAGACCCGCCATGAGAAAATCCGCCATGAGCAGACCCGCCATGAGCAGACCTGCCATGAGCAGACCCGCCATGAGAAAATCCGCCATGAGCAGAGCCGCCATGAGCAGACCTGCCATGAGCAGACCCACCATGAGAAAATCCGCCATGAGCAGACCTGCCATGAGCAGACCCGCCATGAGAAAATCCACCATGAGCAGACCCGCCATGAGCAGACCTGCCATGAGCAGACCCGTCATGAGAAAATCCTCCATGAGCAGACCCACCATGAGAAAATCCGCCATGAGCAGAGCTGCCATGAGCAGACCCGCCATGAGCAGACCCGCCATGAGCTGAGCCGCCAAGAGCAGACCCGCCATGAGAAAATCCGCCATGAGCAGACCCGCCATGAGCAGACCCGCCATGAGAAAATCCGCCATGAGCAGAGACACCATGAGCAGAGCCGCCATGAGCAGACCTGCCATGAGCAGGGCCGCCATGAGAAAATCCGCCATGAGCAGAGCCGCCATGAGCAGGGCCGCCATGAGCAGGGCCGCCATGAGCAGACCCGCCATGAGCAGGGCCGCCATGAGCAGACCCGCCTTGAGCAGGGCCGCCATGAGCAGGGCCGCCTTGAGCAGGGCCGCCATGAGCAGGGCCGCCATAAGCAGGGCCGCCATGAGCAGACCCGCCTTGAGCAGGGCCGCCATGAGCAGGGCCGCCATGAGCAGAGCCGCCATGAGCAGGGCCGCCATGAGCAGACCCGCCATGAGCAGGGCCGCCATGAGCAGGGCCACCATGAGCAGAGCCACCATGAGCAGGGCCACCATGAGCAGACCCGCCATGAGCAGGGCCGCCATGAGCAGGGCCGCCATGAGCAGAGCCGCCATGAGCAGGGCCGCCATGAGCAGACCCGCCATGAGCAGGGCCGCCATGAGCAGGGCCGCCATGAGCAGACCCGCCATGAGCAGGGCCGCCATGAGCAGACCCGCCATGAGCAGGGCCGCCATATATGTAAAGCTACAAAACGGCATCTCCCCCCAGAACTTTATTGAGTAAAATCAAATCAAGTCAAATTGTTTTGGTCACATACACATGGTTAGCAGATGTTATTTAGAGTGTAGCAAAATGGTAATGCTTCTAGATCCGACAGTGCAGCAGTATCTAACAGATAATATCTAACAATTCCACAACAAAGCCTAATATCTAAAAAATTACACAACAAAACCTAATACACACAATCTAATAGAGGAGTGGGATAAAAATATATAAATATAAAATATATGGATGAGCAGTGACAGAGCGGCTAAGATGCAATAGGTAGTGTAGGATACAGCATACAGTATTTGCATAAGTAATGTGACATATGTAAACATTCTTAAAGTGGCATTATTAAAGTGACTAGTGTTCCATTTACTAAAATGGCCAATGATATCAAGTCTGTAGGAAGGCAGCCGCCTCTCTGTGCTAGTGATAGCTGTTTAACAATCTGATGGCCTTGAGTTAGAAGCTGTTTTTCAATCTCTCTATCCCAGCTTTGATGCATCTGTAGCACTTATGCAAGATTTTCGTACTGGGTTTCCAAGATTAGTCGTATGGGTGGCTTTCTATAGCCTTTGCTGTGTCTGTTGAATGAGCGGCCTTGGCTGTGGGTCAGCAAGATATTTTTTGGGCAGTCGACTTGCTGCTGTGATGAGGAGGTGGAAACTACAGGAAGTGGAAACTAGATGAAGTGGAAACTAGAGGCAGTGGAAACTAGAGGCAGTGGAAACTAGAGGCAGTGGAAACTAGAGGCAGTGGAAACTAGAGGAAGTGGAAAAGCTGTGCTAGCAGCCAAGGGGAGGACAGTTTATGTCGCTGCAATCCCCTTGGTAAATCCATAATGCCGTCTTCCTGCTAGAGACTTCCTGATTAAGGGTGTACACACACGGAGATAGAGCCGATTAGAACAAGATGCTACACACTTCAATCTTAGTGTCGGGCGGGCGGGCTGCTGCCTGGGAAAGAGTCATGGAGTATATAGTAATAATCCCAAATAAAAAGAGCAGCCTGCAGACTGAGCTACCATATCAAAGAGTTGACTAGGATGCTACTTCTCCCTGACAAGCACCGTACAGAAGCCAGAGGCAATAGATCTGTTCTCCGCATAATGTCACGGAAAATAGAAACACCATTGTTTACCACTACAGTACACATTTTAGTTTCTAAGCAGGGATTGTTTGATTTCACAAAAATAGGTGTTTTCAGCCAAAACTACCTTTATTTATGTTTGCAGCCAAATACTTATTTCTGTGAAATACATAACCCCTGTTTATACAATAAATGTATATTCAAGCATGTTTCTAAACATTATAGACAACAACAACTTTAGATTTGAGTTTCAGGTCCACTAACTGGCACACTACTGTTTATGTGGGCGATGAGAATTCATGAATTGATCCTTGTTTGAGTGTGCGGCAGGTCCTGCCAAAGCACCCTGAAGGAATGAGTTGAATGGCTTTGGCCATCGCAGGAGAGTCAAGCCTGGCCAATAGTTAATGTAATAAGAGGACAAGCTGCATTATGGGTGAGGGAACGAGTGATGCTAGGAGCCTCAGTGGGCAGAAGGCCCATCAGTGTCTGAGGAGAGGTACGATGATGAGAGGGCTGTTCACAGAGACATTATTAGCCTTGTCAGGCTGGAAGCCAAATGCACATACACTGAATGTACAAAACATTACAGGAAAACTCTACCCAAAAACTGGATTTAAATATTTGTTTCATTAGTCCATTGTTGACATAGTCCCAACATGTTTTGCTTGTCAGCAATCAAATTTTCAAGATATATAACTTTAAAAAAACAGAAATCGTCATCATATGATGCATTTTGAATCACATGATTTGGCGTTTTGCTTCATATAATGCAAGATGCATCATATGGGAATGATTTCTGTATTTTGAAAGTTACATATCTTGGAAACTTGGACTCTACAAGGCGTTGAAAGTGTTCCACAGGAAAACTGGCCCATGTTGACTCCAATGCTTCCCACAGTTGTGTCAAGTTGTCTGGATGTGCTTTTGGGTGGTGGACCATTCTTGATACACACAGTAAACTGTTGAGCATGAAAAACCCAGCAGCGTTGCAGTTCTTGACACAAAGCAGTGCGCCTGGCACCTACTACCACAGCCCGTTCAAAGGCACTTCAATATTTTGTCTCTGAATGGCACACATACACAATCCATGTCTCAATTGTCTCAAGGCTTAAAAATCAATCTTTAACCTGTCTCCTCCCCTTCATCTACACTGATTGAAGTGGATTTAACATGTGACATCAATAAGGGATCATAGCTTTCACCTGGATTCACCTGGTCAGTCTATGTCCAGGAAAGAGCAGGTGTTCTTAATGTTTCATCCAGTTAGAAATAGAGCTACAGCTACTTACAGCAGCCTGCTGAGGTGGGGGAGACTGTCGAGAGAGGGAGAGAGGGGGTAAGAAGAGAGGGCTGTGTGACAAGGAGCAACAGTGGAGTTAGTGTAACACTCTCAAGGGGTGATGGCATCTACCTGGAGATGTGGCTCTAGGGGGGGGGGGGGGGGGGGGGGCTACCTGGAGCTGTGTGAGGGTCAGTCATGCAAAATAGTGTCCCCCTGCCAAAAACTCCTCCCACCTGCGTCACAATGGGAGTTCTAGCTTCCGTTGCTAGGACTGTTGCTAGAACTTGCAAAATTCTGACCGGCATACGTAATGAACCAAAGGTTCCATTGCTGGGCTGGTTGCTTGGCTCTATTTTATCTCGTAGTGATAGAGGACGCGGGCAGATAGTGTTTTTGACAGTGACTACCTGCTGACTACCAGCTGACTACCTGCTGCTTCAGAGGACCGAAAAAACTGGAAAGAGAACACTCTTTCTTTACCATATTTGTCTTTATATAAGAAAATGTTGTTAAATAGGAAGAAATAATTTAAGCTGTTTTTAGATTGGCATTGCTAGCTACTGTACTTATTTAGCTCAGTCTGCCTAGTCAGCTAGCTACAGTAGCAAGCCAGACAGTTTTATTTAGCTAACGTTAGCTAGCTAGCTAACTGTTATTGTAGCTTTCTGATTGCATGCAGCTTGCACTTCAAAGGCATCCCTCAAGGAGATTACATTTTTTCTTGAAGGCACCACTGATCTCGGCAAGAGACGCAATATTCATATGGGGCAGAAAATATCACCCAATTTTTTTATTTTTTTTAACCTTTATTTTATTTAACCAGGTAGGCCAGTTGAGAACATGTTCTCATTTACAACTGCGACCTTGTCACGTCCTGGCCAGTATAAGGGTTAATTGGTATTGTAGTTTGGTCAGGACGTGGCAGAGGGTATTTGTTTTATGGTATTCGGGGTGGTGTGTTTGTTGTAGGGGATTTGATTTGTGTATTCCGGGGTTTTTGGGCACTGTTCCTTGTTTTGTATGTCTATGATTGATCTAGCTGTTGTATGTCTATGTGTGGTTAATTGGGGTTGGGACTCTCAATTTAAGGCATGTGTTGTCCATTTGCCTTTGATTGAGAGTCCCATATATTAGGGTGTGTTTGTATGTGTCTTTTGTGGGAGATTGTTTTTGCACTGCGTTAGGATAGCCTGCAAAACTGTTGCACTGTCATTGTTTATTGTTTTTTTTGTATAGTGTTCACGTGAGCAATTTATTAAATTCAAAAATGAACACGACATCCGCTGCGTATTGGTCACATTTTCAGATGACGATTTCGCTATATCGTCAGAAGACGAAGTCAGTCGTGACAGAATCTCCCACCAAACCAAGACCAAGCAGTGGAGAGAGGAGCAGCATGCTCAGGATACGGACTATGGGGAGAGATGGACATGGGAGCAGGTTATGGCCGGAGAAGGCCCATGGAGTAAGGCTGGTATGGACCGGGAACGTTTCCGAGGGACACGACTGGCGTTGAAGCACGAGAGGCACCCCCAATATTTTTTTTTGGGGGGGGCACACAGGTAGTTTGGCTAGGCCTAGGAAGAGCCAGAAGCCAGCTACCCGTGGTTTTATGGAGGGGCGTATGAGGTGGAGAGCTCCATGTTTCGCTGAGGAGCGCACTATCTCACCCATACGCACGCACAGGCCGGTGCGCGTTATTCCAGCCCCTCGCAGGTGTTGTGCTAGAGCGGGCATCCAGCCTGGTAGGAGGGTGCCTGCGCAGCGCATCTGGTCGCCGGTACGCCTCCAAGGACCAGGCTACCCAACTCCCGCTCTACGCACGGCTACCATCAGGCCCCTGCACAACCCAGTCCGCCCTGTACAAGCACCCCGCTCGTGCAGGGCTACTAGTTCCATCCAGCCAGGACGGGTTGTGCAGGAGGTAAGATTAAGACCGCCTGTGCGCCTCCATAGCCCTGGGTTTCCAGCTCCTGTGGACCCGGAAGTGCGTCAGCCCAGTCCAACTTGTCCTGTTCCCGCTCCCCGCACTAGCCTGGAGGTGCGTGTTCCCAATCTGGTACGCCCAGTACCAGCACCACGCACCAGGCTTCAAGTGCGTAAACCCAGCCTCGCCAGTCAACAGTCACCAGAGCTGCCCGCCAGTCAACAGTCACCAGAGCTGCCCGCCAGTCAACAGTCACCAGAGCTGCCCGCCAGTCAACAGTCGCCAGAGCCGCCCGTCAGTGAGGAATCGCCAGAGCCGCCCGTCAGTGAAGAGTCGCCAGAGCCACCCACTAGTCAGGAGCTGCCAGAGTGGCCAGACTGCCCCGAGCTGCCAGAGTGGCCAGACTGCCCCGAGCTGCCAGAGAGGCCAGACTGCCCCGAGCTGCCAGAGTGGCCAGACTGCCCCGAGCTGCCAGAGTGGCCAGACTGCCCCGAGCTGCCAGAGCGGCCAAACTGCCCCGAGCTGCCAGACTGCCCCGAGCTGCCAGACTGACCAGACTGCCCCGAGCTGCCAGAGTGGCCAGACTGCCCCGAGCTGCCAGAGCGGCCAGACTGCCCCGAGCTGCCAGACTGCCCCGAGCTGCCAGACTGCCCCGAGCTGCCCCGAGCTGCCAGACTGCCCCGAGCTGCCAGACTGCCCCGAGCTGCCAGACTGGCCAGACTGCCCCGAACGGCCAGAACCGGAGCCACCTCCAGATATAGGTGGGTTGGGGAGGGGGGGTGTAGCACAGTGCCGTCGTTGACGGCAGCCACCCTCCCTTCCCTCCCTTTAGTAGGGGGGAATTTTTGTGTTGTTGTTGTTTGGGGTTGTTGTTTTTTTTGTTTTTCTTAAGGTGCTTCCGGGGTTAGCACCTTTAAGGGGGGGGGGGTACTGTACTTAGGGTTGTACCTGGTAGGTTCCTTGATTTTGCTATATTGTCAGAAGACGAAGTCAGTCGTGACAGACCTGGCCAAGATAAAGCAAAGCAGTGCAACAAAAACAACAACAAAGAGTTGCACTTAAACAAACGTACAGTCAATTACACAATAGAAAAAGCTATGTACAGTGTATGCAAATGTAGAAGAGTAGGGAGGTAAGGCACCTGCTGAAGCATGTGCTATGGGTGGGTGTTGCTATGGTGACCAGTGAGCTGAGATAAGGCAGGGCTTTACCTAGCATAGACATATAGATGACCTGGAGCCAGTGGGTTTGGTGACGAATATGTAGTGAGGGCCAGCCAATGAGAACACACAGGTCGCAGTGGTAGGTAGTATATGGGGCTTTGGTGACAAAACGGATGGCACTGTGATAGACTACATCCAGTTTGCTGGGTAAGGTGTTGGAGGCTTTTTTGTAAATGACATCGCCGAAGTCAAGGATCGGTAGGATAGTCAGTTTTACGAGGATATGTGTCACGCCCTGACCTGAGAGAGCCTTTTTTACGTCTCTATTTAGGTTTGGTCAGGGTGTGATTTGGGTGGGCATTCTATGTCCTTTTTTCTATGCTTTGTATTTCTTTGTTTTGGCCTGGTATGGCTCTCAATCAGGGACAGCTGTACATCGTTGTTGCTGATTGGGAGTCATACTTAGGCAGCCTGTTTTCTTTTGGGGTTTGTGGGTAGTTAATTTCTGTTTAGTGTTTTGTTATACCTGACAGAACTGTTTGGCTGTCATGTTCTTGTTTTGTTCAAAGTGTCTCGATTAAAATTAAATATGAGCACTCAACACGCAGCGCCTTGGTCTACTTCTTCAGACAGCCGTTACAATATGTTTGGCAGCATGAGTGAAGGAGGCTTTGTTGCGAAATAGGAAGCTGATTCTAGATTTAACTTAGGATTGGAGATGCTTAATGTGAGTCTGGAAGGAGAGTTTACAGTCTAACCAGACACCTAGGTATTTGTAGTTGTCCACATATTCTAAGTCAGAACCATCCAGAGTAGTGATGCTAGTCAGGTGGGAGGGTGCGGGCAGCGATCGGTTGAAGAGCATGCACTTAGTTTTACTAGCATTTAAAGCAGTTGGAGGCCTCAGAAGGAGTGTTGTATGGCATTGAAGCTCGTTTGGAGATTTTTTAGCACAGTGTCCAAAGAAGGGACAGATGTATACAGAATGGTGTCATCTGCGTAGAGGTGGATCAGAGAATCACCAGCAGCAAGAGCGACATCATTGATATACACAGAGAAAAGAGTCGGCCCGAGAATAGAATCCTGTGGCACCCCCATAGAGACTGTCAGAGGTCCGGACAATAGGCCCTCCAAATTTGACACACTGAACTCTGTCTGAGAAGTAGTTGGTGAACCAGGCGAGGCAGTCATTTGAGAAGACAAGGCTATTGAGTCTGCTGTTAAGAATGCTGTGATTGACTGAGTCGAAAGCCTTGGCCAGGTCGATGAAGACGGCTGCACAGTACTGTCTTTTATCGATGGCGGTTATGATATCGTTTAGGACCTAGAGCGTGCTTGAGGTGCACCCATGACCAGCTCGGAAACCAGATTGCATAGTGGAGAAGGTACGGTGGGATTCAAAGTGGTCGGTGATCTGTTTCTTAACTTGGCTTTCGAAGATTTTAGAAAGGCAGGGCAGGAAAGATATATTCTATAACAGTTTGGGTCTAGAGTGTCTTCCCCTTTGAAGAGGGGCTTGGCCGCGTTAACTTTCCAATCATTGGGGATCTCAGACGATACGAAAGAGAGGTTGAATAGGCTTGTAATAGGGCTTGCAATCATTTTGGCGGATAATTTTAGAAAGAGAGGGTCCAGAATGTCTAACCCAGCTGATTTGTAGGGATCCAGATTTTGCAGCTCTTTCAGGGGGGGGGGGGGGTATGGCTTGGTCAAGATGCTGCAGGGAGTGCTGAGATGTTGACCGGGTTAGGGATAGCCAGGTGGAAAGCATGGCCAGCCGTAGAAAAATGCTTAATGAAATTATGAATTATCGTAGATTTATCGGTAATGACAATGTTTCCTATCCTCAGTGCAGTGGGCAGGTGGGAGGAGGTGTTCTTGTTCTCCATGGACTTTACAGTGTCCCAAAACCTTTTGGAATTAGTGCTACAGGATGCAAATTTCTATTTGAAAAAGCTAGTCTTAGCTTTCCTAACTGACTGAGTATATTGGTTCCTGACTTCCCTGAAAGTTGCATATCGCGCGGGCTATTCGATGCTAACGTAAAACGCCACAGGATGTTTTTGTGCTGGTCAAGGGCAGTCAAGGGCAGTCATGTCTGGGGTGTTCTTAGTTAGAATTTTTTTGAACGGAGCATTCTTTTTTAAGACGGTGAGGAAAGCACTTTTAAAGAGCAACCAGGCATCCTCTGCTGACGGGATGAGGTCAGTATCCATCCAGGATACCCGAGCCAGATCAATTAGAAAGGCCTTCTTGCTGAAGTGTTTAGGGAGCATTTGACAGTGATGAGGGGTGGTCATTTGACCGCGGACCCATTACGCACGCAGGTAATGAGACAATGATCGCTGAGATCCTGGTTGTAGACAGCAGAGTTGTATTTAGAGGGCAAGATGGTCAGGATGATATCAAAGAGGATGCCCATGGTTACAGACTTAGGGTTGTACCTGGTAGGTTCCTTGATAATTTGTGTGAGATTGAGGACATCTAGCTTAGATTGTAGGACGGCCGGGGTCCCAGTAGGACGGCTGGGGTCCCAGTATAGGTCACCTAACCATACGAACTCTGAAGATAGATGGGGGGCAATCAATTCATATATGGTGTCCAGTGCACAGCTGGGGGCTGAAGGTGGTCTATAACAAGCGGCAACAGTGAGTGACTTGTTTCTGGAAAGGTGGATTTTTAAAAGTAGAAGCTCGAATTGTTTGGGCACAGACCTGGATAGAATGACAGAACTCTGCAGGCTATCTCTGCAGTAGATTGCAACTCCACCCCCTTTGGCAGTTCTATCTTGTCGAAAAATGTTATAGTTAAGGATGGAAATTTCAGGATTTTTGGTGGCCTTCCTAAACTAGGATTCAGATACGGCTAGGATATCCGGGTTGGCAGAGTGTGCTAAAGCAGTGACTAAAACAAACTTAGGGAGGAGGCTTCTAATGTTAACATGGTTTCATGTTAGCTTGAAACCAAGGATTTTATGGTTACAGAAGTCAACAAATGAGAGCGTCTGGGGAATGAGAGTGGAGCTAGGGGCTGCAGGGCCTGGGTTAACCTCTACATCACCAGAGGAACAGAGGAGGAGTAGGATAAGGATACGGCTACAGGCTATAAGAACTGGTCATCTAGTGCGTTCGAAGCAGAGAGTAAAAGGAGCAGGTTTCTGGGCGCGTAAGAATGGATTCAAGGCATAATGTACAGACAAGGGTATGGTAGGATGTGAATACAGTGGAGGTAAACCTAGTTATTGAGTGACGATGAGAGAGGTTTTGTCTCTAGAGGCACCATTTAAGCCAGGTGAGGTCACCGCATGTGTGGGGGGTGGAACAAAAGGGCTAGCTAAGGCATATTGAGCAGGGCTGGAGGCTCAACAGTGAAATAAGACAATAATCACTAACCAAAACAGCAATAGACAAGGCATACTAACATTAGGGAGAGGCATGTGTAGCCGAATGATCATAGGGTCCAGTGAGTAGATAGGCAAGTTGGAGACATGGCGATTCAGACAACTAGTGGGCCAGGGCTAGTAGACTAGCAGATGGGCCTTCGGGGGGCGTCGCAATGGAAGAGCCTGTTGAAACCGCCCCGGACAGTTACGTCGGCAGACCAGTCATGATGGATCGGCGGGGCTCCATGTCGGCAGTAAATGGGTCCAGGCCAATTGGCAAAATAGGTATTGTAGCCCAAGAATTGGCTGATGGACCTCTTCAGCAAGCCGGGAGATTGGCCTAGCTCGAGGCTAGCTCTAGGCTAACTGGTGCTTACTTCGGGACAGAGACGTTAGCCAGGAGCAGACACTCGAATTGCAGCTACAGTAGCAAGCTGTAAAGGTATCCGGTTTAAAGGATCAGAGCTTGCGGTAGGAATCCGGAGATGTGGTAGAGAAAAAGCAGTCCGATATGCTCTGGGTTGATATCGCGCGCTGTGCAGACTGGCAGGAATTGACCAGGCTGAGGCTGGATGATGTCCAAGTTAACGGTGATGACTACTATCAGTGGCTAACTGATTCCTAGCTGGTAGCTAGTTAGCTGGCTAGCTGCTGATGGGGGTTCCGGTTCTAATGTGTAAAAAATAGCAGATCCGTAAACTCGGACATCACATTGGGTGAGAAGGGTTGCAGTATGTTCAGTCCGTAGATGGAAATTGAGATTTAAAAAATATATAAAAAATATATACGAAATATATACGAAGAAAAATATATATACTATGGACGGGACGGGACAAGACGAACATGATGCTAGCTATACATTTACTGTAGTTATGTCTATGATATTGAGGTATCTAGCTATAACTTAACCCTGATCAATCAAATGGATATATGTAACAGTGTAGGTTCCGTCCCTCTCTTCGCCCCAACCTGGGCTCGAACCAGGGACCCTTGCACACATCAACAACTGACACCCACGAAGCATCGTTACCCATCGCGCCACAAAAGCCACAGCCCTTGCACCGCAAGGGGAACAACCACTTCAGGTCTCAGAGCGAGTGACGTCACCGATTGAAACGCTATAAGCGCGCACCACCGCTAACTAACTAGCCATTTCACATCGGTTACATAAGCAATTATGGTAATTCCAACTGCGCTTAACTAGGTGTATTCACTAGACAGACAGAGAGAGAGGGGGGGGGAGAGAGGAAGAAAGTGAGAAAGAAAGGATGAAAGTGAGAGAAGGAAACAGAGAGGTGGTAAGACAGTGAAAGATAGAGATATAGGGGGAGAGAGAGAGAGAGAGTGAGAGAAAGACAGCAGTGCAAATTACATAGACTCATTTGAGTATTTCAACAACTCTTGTCTTGCAACTTGTTAGGCAATCACATGTACCTACGGGGAAAGGATTGCCAGCCACACAGGAGGGTGATTTTCATTTAGGTGAAGGAGGCCTTACTGACCGAGATCCATGCTGGCTGTTTCAGAGTGAAGGGCATGATTGTCTAAATCAACCTATGTTTCTTCTGGTGTGGGATTGTCAAGGATGTGGACATTTTTGTTTATCAATCACATTCTATTATATCTGAAATTATTATGATTTCAGTTAATGTCATATCAGAGAGCACACAATGTTTCAATGTGTCACTTTGTGCTTAAAGGCCAGTACCTACCTAGCCTGCCAGAAGTTTGAGAGGGTGAAGACAGTGGCGCTGGAGTTCATGGCACATTTACATTTACATTTAAGTCATTTAGCAGACGCTCTTATCCAGAGCGACTTACAAATTGGGCACATGAACGGTAAGTGGCACAATTCACATTTTGTAGTAAGAAATTGTTTTGTAGTGGTTGCTTTATTTGACCACAGCAGAGTTCAATATTATAGAATGTGTGTGTATCAGTATCCTTAGAAATCTGAACATCTGCATACTGTATGACACAGAAGTGGGTAAGAATGAAGTAATCTTCTCTCTCACACTTTAAATGGACCTCATCGGACCCTTCACGAAATCCAGGAATGGCAACAGCTGGTTTCTGACGGTGACCGATCCCTTTACCAAGTGGGTGGATGCAATACCCATTAAGGTCAGTAAAGGAAGATTACGTGCTTAACTCTAAATTCCCTTCTGTAACCCATTAAAAGGAACCCCCAAAATATTTTAGTTTTGTATTATACCCATCAAGGACAAGATTAGCGAGGCCAACTCCAAGGCGACGATGGACATCTTCAACACCCATGGTTCTCCTGAGGTCATCTTGAGTGTCTGAGGTTGGGAACTCTGGAACAAGGTACAGATGTTATAGGTTATATTCTATCACTAATGGTTTGTTTTGGGGGGGTTTACAATGCAAAGGGTGGCTACTTTGAAGAAACTCAAATATTAAATATATTTTGATTTGTGTTATTTCATAGTTTTGATGTATTCACTTTTATTCTACAGTGTAGAAAACAGTAAAAATAAAGAAAAACCCTGGATTGAGTAGGTGTGTCCAAACTTTTGACTGGTACCATGTATATAAACTCCCAGTACTTTATTGGGTAAAATACCAACATTTCGGCATCACTGTGCCTTCTTCAGGGTATTTATTTTATTAACTTTAATTTCATGTAGATAAACTTTACCTAACAGCGGGAGTGTTTACTAAAGATTGTAAACAATTGTTTTGCTAACTTAGTCTGTCTATTAAACTGTCTACATCTCCTGCTCTTTCCAACTGTCCTTTGATACCCCAGCAGCTAATCCGCTAGGTGTGCGGGGGTGTCGACTATGGCACTTCAGTAAAAACATTTTTGATGTGTAAACTTTCTTTTATACAATGCATGTTTTCATTGCTTGCTAATCAATAAATAAATCGGTTTTCTTAAAAAAAAAAGATGAATGTGTCTGACTATTCATGAATTATTCAACAGTAGTCAACAAGTTTCTTCTGACTCTGAGGCCTATAATGCTGTAATGTTCTGTCAAATGGACAATGTGCCAATCCTATCCAACCTGGCATGGCATAATTTGATACAGAATCTTTTCTTAATTTATAGACTAATCAAAGCTGATAAATAGGCTATGGACATGTTGTGTGTATTTGTTTCTATTCAACACACTCTCACACTCAATTTGTGCAAATTTGTACAAAAAGTATATCAGCAGCCTTACGTTTTAGTTTTTGTAAAAAAATAATTTTTTACTCCAGATTGGAGTAAAAAGCTGTACTTGGCTGTTTTTTGTGGTATCGATGATGGTATTTGATTGGGGAATGGAGAAACATTTTCATGATAGGAAATGTATTAATCAATAAATGTGGGGAACCAGAAGAATAATTTGTTTGGTTTATATTCCCCTGGTGCAACTGTATGGTATTTACAACTATAACGAGTCTGGACTATGATCAATTAGGCCATATCAATGCAGTTAAACAGATTAACGTAAAATAATCAATTATGTTGGATCACACTTATGGCACTTCCAAGGCCGTTTCATGATGATTATTACGGTCGTGACAATCAGGTTATATACTTAGGCTATTGTAACAAGGCACATGCCAACATTTTAGGACAACTGCCTCTGCCCCGAGGCCTACTAGCCTTTCATGGCAACGGCCGTTAGAGCTCACTTTGCCACGTATGAGCCCTGTTGTACCTTTCACTTTCTTTCCGCTACATTGGTGACAGCGTTGGGATCACGTCTAGCTCACGTCTAGTTATGTGATCTAGTGGTGGGAAGCATTCTGTTTTTCAACATTGTGTTGAGTGTAATTACATTCATGGATAAGCAACAATGGGCATGCGGTACCTTAGACCGAGTGGCGCAGAGGTCTAAGGCACTGCATCTCAGTGTTAGAGGCGTCACTACAGAACCTGGTTCGATTCCAGGCTGTATCACAACTGGCCGTAATTGGGAGTCCCATAAGGCGGCGCACAATTGGCCCAGCGTCGTCTGGGTTATGGTTTGGCCGGGGTAAGCCTTCATTGTAAATAAGAATTTGTTCTTAACTGACTTGCCTTGTTAAAAAAAAGTTTAATAAAATAAAAATAGACGTAGTCACTACAGGTGTGAACAAGCCTTATTTCAAAGTTGTCTGAAGCTGAATGGAAAATTCTATGCCCTGACCAGTTATTCAGACGAAAATCCTCTGTGATTGTTTAATTTATATAAGTTAACTTACCACTGTGGACCCAAAACAAACACATTCTTCATATTTACAAACTAGCTGTTTAAAGTCTTATTACAACCATGGTGTTCTGTTGTTACTGAAGCTTATATATAAAATAACCTGACAATAATCCACATTATATATGGGGAGACAAATAATGGAAGTGTGTTATGCAGCAAAACACAACTACCCTTCTTTTAGGATGCAAACCAGTAATGCGAATCACTGTTGATCAATCCTGTTCTGATCTAATGAGATGGATGTAGGATTTCCTATGGCCTGGAATGGAGGCCTTTCCCAGTCAGGAAGGACGAAGCTAGACCCCTCTTGGTTTCTCGTTGGTGAAGACTGAACTGAAGTTAGGGGTTACATGTCAGACTCTCCTATACCACTACTCCCAACATCTTATACCCCAGAGGTTGTAAATAA
The DNA here is from genome assembly GCF_901001165.1 of Salmo trutta. NCBI lineage: Eukaryota > Metazoa > Chordata > Actinopteri > Salmoniformes > Salmonidae > Salmo > Salmo trutta. The sequence continues at coordinate 12,107,797 of NC_042974.1, forward strand.
ACCCTTTTCAAGGTGATATAACTTGTATCATTATTATAGGGCTGTGAAACCCATAGCCCAACGGCTTCAGACTGAGCATTTCTCACCATTTATTTACAGAGAGCAATTTCTGTTTTATAACAGGTAGTTTCCATTTATTTACAGTAGTGTGTTGATTAATTATTGCTTTTTTCAGTGGAAATACATCATATGTATAAAAATCACAAATACTGTATACCAAAAGCTAAATCAAGGAGATATTTACGACTATTTAACCATGTTAATCATTACTGAAACATGCAAACTACAACCATTTAACCAGTTAAAGATAATGAATACATTTTTTTTTATTTTTTTTATTTCACCTTTATTTAACCAGGTAGGCAAGTTGAGAACAAGTTCTCATTTACAATTGCGACCTGGCCAAGATAAAGCAAAGCAGTTCGACACATACAACAACACAGAGTTACACATGGAGTAAAACAAACATACAGTCAATAATACAGTAGAAAAATAACTCTATATACAATGTGAGCAAATCAGGTGAGATAAGGGAGGTAAAGGCAAAAAAAAGGCCATGGTGGCAAAGTAAATACAATATAGCAAGTAAAACACTGGAATGGTAGACTTGTAGTGGGAGAAAGTGCAAAGTAGAAATAGAAATAATGGGGTGCAAAGGAGCAAAAATAAATAAATACAGTAGGGGAAGAGGTAGTTGTATGGGCTAAATTATAGATGGGCTATGTACGAGTGCAGTGATCTGTGAGCTGCTCTGACAGCTGGTGCTTAAAGCTAGTGAGGGAGATAAGTGTTTCCAGTTTCAGAGATTTTTGTAGTTCGTTCCAGTCATTGGCAGCAGAGAACTGGACCAGTGAGCGGAGATAAGGGGTGACTTTACCTAGCATTGTCTTGTAGATGACCTGGAGCCAGTGGGTTTTTGGCGACAAGTATGAAGCGAGGGCCAGCCAACGAGAGCGTACAGGTCGCAGTGGTGGGTAGTATATGGGGCTTTGGTGACAAAACGGATGGCACTGTGATAGACTGCATCCAGTTTATTGAGTAGGGTATTGGAAGCTCTTTTGTAAATGACATCGCCGAAGTCTAGGATCGGTAGGATAGTCAGTTTTACGAGGGTATGTTTGGCAGCATGAGTGAAGGATGCTTTGTTGCGAAATAGGAAGCCAATTCTAGATTTAACTTTAGATTGGAGATGTTTGATGTGAGTCTGGAAGGAGAGTTTACAGTCTAACCAGACACCTAGGTATTTGTAGTTGTCCACATATTCTAAGTCAGAACCGTCCAGAGTAGTGATGCTGGACGGGCGGGCAGGTGCAGGCAGCGATCGGTTGAAGAGCATGCATTTAGTTTTACTTGTATTTAAGAGCAGTTGGAGGCCACGGAAGGAGAGTTGTATGGCATTGAAGCTCGTTTGGAGGTTGGTTAACACAGTGTCCAAAGAAGGGACAGATGTATACAGAATGGTGTCGTCTGCGTAGAGGTGGATCAGAGAACTAGATACTAGATACAGATATTTTATTAAAAATAATTAATACTTAAGTCAAGAGAAGGCTATAACATGAGTTCAAACAGAGTGAGTGTGTGTAAGTGTTTGTTTGTGTGTGTGTGTATTATGGTGTGTATTATAATTTCCCATCATAAAAGTATATCCCCATTCACCAATCAAATAACTTCATCGATACCATAACAAAAACATTTATATATATATATATATATATATACACAGTTGAAGTCGGAAGTTTACATACACCTTAGCCAAATACATTTAAACTCAATTTTTCACAATTCCTGACATTTAATCCTAGTAAAAATTCCCTGTCTTAGGTCAGTTAGGATCACCAATTTATTTTAAGAATGTGAAATGTCAGAATAATAGTAGAGAGCATTATTTATTTGAGCTTTAATTTCTTTCATTGCCTTTAAATTGTTTAACTTGGGTCAAACGCTTTGGGTAGCCTTTCACAAGCTTCCCACAATAAGTAGGGTGAATTTTGGCCCATTCCTCCTGACAGAACTGGTGTAAGTGAGTCAGGTTTATAGGCCTCCATGCTCGTGCACGCTTTTTCAGTTCTGCCCACAAATTGTCGATGGGATTGAGGTCAGGGCTTTGTGATGGCCACTCCAATACCTTGACCTTGTTGTCCTTAAGCCATTTCACCACAACCTTGGAAGTATGCTTGGGGTCATTGTCCATTTGGAAGACCCATATGCGACCAAGCTTTAAATTCCTGACTGATGTCTTGAGATGTTACTTCAATATATCCACATAATTTTACTTTCTCATCATGCCATCTATTTTGTGAAGTGCACCAGTCCCTCCTGCAGCAAAGCACCCCCACAACATTATGCTGCCACCCCTTGTCACAGTATCCACCGAGGATGGCGCCCCTCCTCGGTCGGGCGGCGCTCGGTGGTCGTCGTCGCCGGTCTACTAGCTGCCACCGATCTATGTTTCTGTGTTCTTTGGTTTTTGTCTGATCTAGCCCACACCTGTCTCTTGTCTGTCATTAGTGGGGAGGTATTTAGTTTGTTTCTTTGGGTTCGTCTTTGTGCAGGATTGTTTGTTCGTCAGCGGGCAGGTCTGTGAACGTTCTGTGCTTTTGCACATTTTTCCCCAGCGGATTCTCGCTAGAGGAATATTTTATTTGCCGGGCTGCGCCCCGTGCGTATTTTTGTTTTCTCGGGGTTTACTGTGTTCCCGTGTGGTCTCTGGGCGCACCCTATGCCCTTTTGTTACGCCGAGTGGTTTTTCGGTGCAATAAATATATCGTTCTACGACACGACTGAACTACGTCTCCTGCGTTTGACTCTGCCCTTTCCTCCTGCCTTAAGGAACCGTGACACCCCTGTGCTTCACGGTTGGGATGGTGTTCTTCGGCTTGCAAGCCTCCCACTTTTTCATCCAAACATAACGATGATCATTATGGCCAAACAGTTATATTTTGTTTCATCAGGCTAGAGGACATTTCTCCAAAAAGTATGATCTTTGTCCCCATGTGCAGTTGCAAACCGTAGTCTGGCTTTTTTATGGCGGTTTTGGAGCAGTGGCTTCTTCCTTGCTGAGCGGCCTTTCAGGTTATGTCGATATAGGACTCGTTTTACTGTGGATTTAGATACTTTTCTACCTTTTTCCTCCAGCATCTTCACAAGGTCCTTTGCTGTTGTTCTGGGATTTATTTGCACTTTTTGCACCATAGTACGTTCATCTCTAAGAGACAGAATGCCTCTCCTTCCTGAGCGATATGACGGCTGCGTGGTCCCATGGTGTTTATACTTGCGTACTATTGTTTGTACAGATGAACGTGGTACCTTCAGGCATTTGGAAATTGCTCCCAAGGATGAACCAGACTTGTGGAGGTCTACAATTTTTTTCTGAGGTCTTGGCTGATTTCTTTTGATTTTCCCATGATGTCAAGAAAAGAGGCACTGACTTTGAAGGTAGTCCTTGAAATACATCCACAGTTACACCTCCAATTGACTCAAATGATGTCAATTAGCTTATCAGAAGCTTCTAAAGCCATGACATAATTTTCTTGAATTTTCCAAGCTGTTTAAAGGCACAGTCAACTTAATGAATGTAAACTTCTGACCCATTGGAATTGTGATACAGTGAATTATACATGAAATAATCTGTCTGTTAACAGTTTTTGGAAAAATGACTTATGTCATGCACAAAGTAGATGTCCTAACCGACTTGCCAAAACTGTAGTTTGTTAACAAGAATTTGTGGAGTGATTGAAAAACGAGTTTTATTGACTCCAACCTAATTGTATGTAAACTTCTGACTTCAACTGTATATACTGGCAACCTTCCAAAAAATCGACATAGCCTTGTATTAATTGCATTATGAAAGAAATGGTGTAATGTACAAGAATAAGTGTAGCCTTTTATTAAATGCGTTATGAAGAAAATATTGTAATGTTGGCTCCACGAAATATGAAATGCGAATAGAATTGTGCAGGCAACAAAAAGGGCCTTTCTGACAACAAGTGCACCAGTATCCCAAAGTATTAAGCGAAAATAAGCATAGAAAAAACTATTGGCATTAATTTAAAAAAACATAAGGTTACTATTATATTATAATTACTTCGGTGACAACCTGGTTGATGAATAATATTGGGTTGTTAATACGTTTTTTGTTTTTTTTTATAAATGTGGGACACAAAAAAAAGGCAGTGTAGAACACCATTGCCCTAATAACTTTCAAAAGATTGTTCCTAAGTTTGCCCCCAAAACATTTATTTTCCTATTAATGAAGTTCAGAAAAATGTGTAATTTCCTACGAATTAAATTGCACACAAAAACACACAAAAACACACAAAATCTGCTGAAATACTTTCATCTTCATACTATAGTATAGCTGTCTCTCTCCTCTTCATACGTTCATTGTCAATTTATTATCATATAGCCTGCTTTCAGAAAGCCTAAGGCAGGCCTAGGTTTTTGAATACTTTTTAAGGAAAGGAGAAACATTTGCTAGTCTCTGACATACGCTGGTGGCTTTGAGTCACGGGTCCTTTTATGGGTGTGTGTGTGTGTGTGAGTTCGCTGATTCTCTCTATAGGCCTATATGTCCATTCAGAAAGTTTCCTAAACTAGCCTGTCTGGACTCTCTCTTTCATAAGAATCAAATGCTCCTGTCATGATTTTATGTTTTAAAAATTATATTTTCAGTAAAGGCCCTTTCTCATCAAGTCTGTTATTTTCATCTTGTTCACACCAATTGCAAAATATCGTCCTGCCACATTCCATCAATTATTTATTCGAAACAGGTTTGATTTTTTGCTTAATTTTGAATGTGAAAATAAGCTGTTGACCAATAGAAATTGTTTCTGGGACACTTAATTAATTTCTCTCTGCTCTTTTTTACATTGGCAATGTATCAGTGGAGCAAGGTATCAATTTACTCAATGTGATCACACCGGAGGGAGGCTACATGTTGCTCTCTCCATTCAAACTTCCCCGCCAGTTCATTGCCAACGCTGTAGCCTATTTTATAATCATTCAGCAAGCAAGAGGATATACCACAAACGCCCGAGGTGGCTTATTGCTATTATAAACTGGTTACCAACATGACTAGAGCAGTACAAATACGTGTTTTGTCATACCCCGTGGTATACGGTCTGATATACCATGCCTGTCAGCCAATCAGCATTCAGTGCTCGAACCATGCTGTTTATAATAGGCTGCACATTATAAGCCTGCTAAAGTGAATCTGTAGGCGACCACCTGTGCTTTAGGCAACCATAAATGAAGAGACAAAATGCATATCCGCCAGAGTTGACCTTATCAATAAGTGGCTGCACAGATTTAGATAAAGCACTGTAGTTAAAATGTAGTGTGAACATAACCACCCATTGTTCACTCATTAGACTATGGACAGGTTACATGCATGTGTTTATATTATCTAATGGTTGTCAATCAATCACATTTATTTCTAAAACCCTTACATCAGCTGATGTCACAAAGTGCTGTACAGAAACCCAGCCTAAAACCCCAAACAGCAAGCAATGCATGTGTAGAAGCGCGGTGGCTAGGAAAAACTGCCTGGAACGGCCAGAACCTAGGAAGAAACCTAGAGAGGAACCAGGCTATGAGGGGTGGCCAGTCCTCTTCTGGCTGTGCCGGGTGGAGATTATAACAGAACATGGCCAAGATGTTCAAATGTTCATAGATGACCAGCAGGGTCAAATAATAATAATCACAGTGGTTGTCGAGAGTGCAACAGGTCAGCACCTCAGGAGTAAGTGTCAGTTGGCTTTTCATAGCCGATCATTCAGAGTATCTCTACTGCTCCTGCTGTCTCCAGAGAGTTGAAAACAGCAGGTCTGGGACAGGTAGCACGTCCGGTGAACAGGTCAGGGTTTCATAGCCGCAGGCCGAACAGTTGAAACAGGAGCAGCAGCACGGCCAGGTGGACTGGGGACAGCAAGGAGTCATCAAGCAAGGTAGTCCTGAGGCAAGGCATGGTTGTCAATTTCATCTTCACGGCCTATATCACAGCTGTCTCTGGGCTATATCTCCCCCTTAAAACTTTCCTCTTGAATTTATGAAGGCTATATTGATTTAGCATTATCCTATGATGGAGACTAGATTTTGATATCCTACAGAAAAGGCAAGGTTTTTAAAACATTTTCGGGAAGGAGAAATGTCATTTGCTTCTGTGTCACATCTGAGTGAAATGCGTTGAGTGCAGCTTTGATTGATGGGTCCTTTCAGGTGGGTGGGCGGGTACGAGTTCACTAATTCTCTATGTCCATTCAGAAAGTCTACTAAAATAAGCCTGTCTGGACTTCATCTCTTAAATCAGATAGAAAGAAAATCTTGTCTTGTTGTAGGGTCAGCGTATGTGCGGACAGGAGGAATGAGGACAGGAGACAGTTTTGAGTTTCCTCTCTTATTAAATGGGGTGCAACTGAATTAAACGTAGCCAAGCTCCTTTCATGATTCATCCTATAGAATGAATAGCCTATATCCTAATATTTTAAGTAGCATATTCTTTTTCCAGTAGTATATGATTATCTCTCATTACTGCGTCCTCTCCAGCCACTTTGAACAACATATTGCCGCAGAGATTAACCGCAGGAGAGTTGGGGACGTTATGTGAATTGTGGAGGGAAAAGCGCATAGGACTTGCTGTGGATGGTTTAGTGCATCAAAATCTGTCCAATTAGTTCAAATTCCATGACCGTCACAGCCCTACTGAACAGACTTCCAGTCATTGTGCTAATGCCAGTTAGCATTGGCTCGCAAAACTATCATTAACCCCCTTCATACTGGACATGGAGACATACCAATGGCATCCAGGAGTTCATCTGATTCTGGGTAAGTGGATAAAGGGACCCCCAAAGTATCCCTTTAACTAGCATGGGGGGGGGGGGGGGGTTAGTGACAACCATCCCACATTCCATGTGACAACTATGAACTACATTATATACAGTATGTTTTAGGGGTTGGTTGTGGGCAATTCCAAGATAATGGTAGAATGATGGTAACAGAATGACATCATATGTCCTTGATCTGTACTAGACAGAAATAACAGTGCAGCACAGTAAAGCATCGTAGAGCACAGGACAGCAGACAAGAGTAGAGTTCAGTAGAGTAGAGTTCAGTACATTACAGCACAGTTCTGTAGAGTTCATTATAGTACAGTACTGTACAGCACAGCACAGCACAGTACAGTAGAGTTCAGTACAGTACAGTACAGTACAGCACAGTACAGTAGAGTAGAGTTCAGTAAAGTAGAGTAGAGTTCAGTACAGCACAGCACAGTAGAGTATAGTAAAGTTCAGTATAGTAGAGTAGAGTTCAGTACAGTAGAGTACAGTAGAGTAGAGTTCCGTACACTAGAGTATAGTTCAGTACAGTAGAGTAGAGTAGCATTGAGTTCAGTAGTGTAGAGTTCAGTACAGTAGAGTAGAGTAGCGTTCAGTGCCGTTCAGTACAGTAGAGTACAGATGAGGTCAGTACAGTAGAGTTTAGTAGAGTAGAGTAGCGTTCAGTTCAGTAGAGCACAGTAGAGTAGAGTAACGTTCAGTACAGTACAGTAGAGTTCAGTACAGTAGAGTAGAGTAGCGGTCAGTTCAGTAGAGTTCAGTACAGTACAGTAAAGTACAGTACAGTAGAGTTTAGTAGAGTAGAGTAGAGTACAGTAGAGTAGAGTACAATATCATTTCTATCTGTTTTCCCAGAAATCAAAGCCTTTGCTTCATCTTCCTTTTTATGATAGAAAATGGTTGAATAATTTATACAGTACACAGTTGAAGTTGGAAGTTTACATACACTTTGGTTGGAGTCATTAAAACTAATTTTTCAACCACTCCACAAATGTCTTGTTAACGCACTACAGTTTTGGCAAGTCGGGTATGACTTCTACTTTGTGCATGACACAAGTCATTTTTCAACAATTGTTTACAGACAGATTATTTCACGTATAATTCACTGTATCACAATTCTAGTGGGTCAGAAGTTTACATACACTAAGTTGACTGTGCCTTTAAACAGCTTCGAAAATTCCGGAAGGTGATATCATGGAAATAGAAGCTACTGATAGGCTAATTTACATCATTTGAGTCAATTGGAGGCGTACCTGTGGATGAAAAGCCATACTATGGTTTGCAACTGCACATGGGGACAAAGATTGTACTTTTTGGGGAAATGTCCTCTGGTCTGATGAAACAAAAATATAACTGTTTGGCCATCATGTTGTGGGGGTGCTTTGCTGCAGGAGGGACTGGTGCATTTCACAAAATAGATGGCATCATGAGAAAGGAAAATTATGTGGATATATTGAAGCAACATCTCAAGACATCAGTCAGGAAGTTAAAGCTTGGTCGCAAATCGGTCTTCCAAATGGACAATGACCCCAAGCATACTTCCAAAGTTGTGGCAAAATGACTTAAGGACAACAAAGTCAAGGTATTGGAGTGGCCATCACAAAGCCCTGACCTCAATCCTATAGAAAATTTGTGGGCAGAACTAAAAAAGCGTGCACGAGCAAGGAGGCCTACAAATCTGACTCAGGTACACCAGCTCTGTCAGGAGAAATGGGCCAAAATGCACCCAACTTATTGTGGGAAGCTTGTGGAAGGCTACCCAAAACGTTTGACCCAAGTGAAACAATTTAAAGGCAATGCTACCAAATACTAATTGAGTGTATGTACATTTCTGACCCGCTGGGAATATGATGAAAGAAATAAAAGCTGAAATAAATCATTCTCTCTACTGTTACTCTGACATTTCACATTCTTAAAATAAAGTGGTGATCCTAACTGACCTAAAACAGATCATTTTTACTAGGATTAAATGTCAGGAATTGTGAAAAACTGTGTAAATGTATTTGGCTAAGGTGTATGTAAACTTCCGACTTCAACTGTATGCCTTAATTAAAAATATATATAGACTCGACTCCTAGCTTTCATTTTACACCAAATCTGATGTGCTCCTATGTCAGTGCTCATGGGGTCTTTTACATAGAAATGCCCATGTCAAAATCCAACCTATCATAACCATATAATTGTTAGGGGACATTTTTACTGCCACAATAAATCCCCAGTTTGTTTGTGTTGTGATATAAAGAGCTCCCTACGTTGCCTCCCTTTCACACACATATTTTTCTGTCACACACCCACACACACGTACACACACACACACACACACACGCATGTGCAAACACGCACACACACACATATGCATGTGCAAACATGCACACACACACAAATTTACTCAGCATGTCATGCTACTAGCATACATTGTGACAACCAACTCCATACTGTGTGACAACCAACCCCACGATGGGGCTGCTGGTGTTTGATGGTTTAGAACTCCATGTTGGAATAAAAAGTGTACCTATTTCAACCCAACACCTTGGTCATTTTATTCATGTTGAAAAGAGTCTTGTTAAATATACCGGTACTGAAAAATACACACCAGAGTAAAAAGTGTCACTTCCCTACCTAGTGACAGACTTCTGTGAGAAAGGGTGAGTGCCAGATAGCTACTATTCTGAGGTCTCACTCACATCCACTGCCTCTGCCGCAACATTCCCATCCTGCTCTACAACAGCAGACCTCAGGATGGTTTTATTTTCGGTCTGCGAAACACACCGCAATGACAATCACAATCCCAGCTAGGTCCCTGCTCGGCTGCCAAGTGCCGTCTGTCTGGCTCTGAGGGGACTGGCAAGGGAGAGTCGTGCACGGTGCAGTACGTGCCTCACGTCCCCGTCACCATGCTGCGCTGCTAGCTTTGAGAGAAAACTTTCAATTAGACCGCTGCTCTATGTGCAGATCGGTCCTGCAATTACTACAGCAAGCCCAAGAGCCAAAAGGAACAGAGAACAATCTCAATGGGTTTCCCAGGGAACATCATGAACTCAAACATACTCTCTAAAATAACTTGCATAACTATGAGAATACATAGATGTTTAGATTGAAAAGGGAATAAAAGAAAATGGTGGTCCTATGGGCTATGAGCTAGGATACATAATGCATACGACTATGACTTGAAAAAGTCGCAAAAAAATCCATGCGCCGTTTTAGGCTGGGTTTCTGTACAGCACTTTGAGATATCAGCTGATGTAAGAAGGTCTATATAAATACATTTGATTTGATTTGATTTATTGCCTTAGACTGCACATGCTGGGCATCATTCACAAGTTATAATATTCTCACCCATCAGACTATTCTTACTTTCATCTTGTCTTTACAGAAACGAAATAATATATGTGTGAAATTAGTTTTGATCTAGAATGGTCCATTATCATGCACCCATCAGAACGGGGGAAAAAAGTAATCTGTATGCACTTGAATAGCGAATAGGAGGACACTTTTCCCACGGTTCATTTTCATGCCAGCCAGGCGTGCAGCTCCGGTTGTCAAGCAAAGCATTGTGCTTAATATTAGGAAAGTTGAGAAATAAATATAGTAGGCCTATAGAAAGCTGATGTGAGCATCCTCTTTTTAATAGAGGCCATCAAAACTCTGTTTTCTCACGCAATTGCATAGCCTATAAAAATGTTGCGCAACATGGGCTTAAAGGAACACATTTAATTCCACGCATCAACCAGCTATGAGGAGCTGGCTCTCGCTGTGCAACAGGAGAATGCTCTCATGAAGTGTTTGATTTGATTTTCCATTGCATTTGCATTGATGCCAAAGTGGTTAGAGGGACAACAGAGTCATGACTGGTGACTTCCAGTGTGTAATAGGGTCACCGGTTACCGTAACAGCCCTACATACAACCCCTCCTCTGTTTGTACAGAATAATTAGCCGACATAATCAGCCATTAATTTTAATTAGCTAGGGCTTTCCAGCCGAGGGAACAAACCTGAAAAAATCTGGCGTTTCTATGTCAAACCGTTTTGTTATAATTCTGTCTTCTGTGATGCATATAAAGTGTAATATTGGGATGCAAACTCAAAATTGAATACATTTCAGCTCTATATCTGACATGGTACAGGTGTACCTTTTTTAAGTCCATAACCATGTGTGTGAGGTGTATACTTTTGTTTCAATGTACAGTCGTGGCCAAATGTTTTGAGAATGACACAAATATAGCCTGCTGAGTTCTGTATTACTATCCAAGTCTGTACCCAAACAATTCGAGCTTCTACTTCTAAAAATTCACCTTTCCAGAAACAAGTCTCTCACTGTTGCCACTTGCTATAGACCTCCCTCTGCCACCAGCTGTGGCCTCGGTGACACTCTAGACCCAAACTGCTACAGACCTATATCTATCCTACCCTGTCTTTCTAAGGTCTTCGAAAGCCAAATTAACAAACAGATTACCGACCATTTAGAATCCCACCGTACCTTCTCCGCTATGCAATCTGGTTTCAGAGCTGGTCATGGGTGCACCTCAGCCACGCTCAAGGTCCTAAACGACATCATAACCGCCATCGATAAGAGACATTACTGTGCAGCCGTATTCATCGACCTGGCCAAGGCTTTCAACTCTGTCAATCACCACATTCTTATTGTCAGACTCGACAGCCTTGGTTTCTCAAATGATTGCCTCGCCTGGTTCACCAACAACTTCTCTGATAGAGTTCAGTGTGTCAAATTGGAGGGCCTGTTGTCCAGACCTCTGGCAGTCTCTATGGGTGTGCCGCAGGGTTCAATTCTCGGGCCGACTCTCTTCTCTGTATACATCAATGATGTTGCTCTTGCTGCTGGTGATTCTCTGATCCACCTCTACGCAGACGACAACATTCTGTATACTTCTGGCCCCTCTTTGGACACTGTGTTAACTAACCTCCAGACGAGCTTCAATGCCATACAACTCTCCTTCCGTGGCCTCCAACTGCTCTTAAATGCAAGTAAAACTAAATGCATGCTATTCAATCGATCACTGCCCGCAGCTGCTCGCCCGTCCAGCATCACTGCTCTGGACGGCTCTGACTTAGAATACGTGGACAACTACAAATACCTGGGTGTCTGGTTAGACTATAAACTCTCCTTCCAGACTCACATTAAGCATCTCCAATCCAAAATTAAATCTAGAATCGGCTTCCTATATCACAACAAAGCATCCTTCACTCATGCTGCCAAACATACCCTCGTAAAACTGACCATCCTACCAATCCTTGACTTCGGTGATGTCATCTATAAAATAGCCTCTAACACTCTACTCAACAAACTGGATGCAGTCTATCACAGTGCCATCCATTTTGTCACCAAAGACCCATACACTACCCACCATTGCGACCTGTACGCTCTCGTTGGTTGGCCCTCGCTTCATACTTGTCGCCAAACCCACTGGCTACAGGTTATCTACAAGTATCTGCTAGGTAAAGCCCCGCCTTATCTCAGCTCACTGGTCACCATAGCAGCACCCACTCGTAGCACGTGCTCCAGCAGGTATATCTTACTGGTCACCCCCAAAGCCAATTCCTACTTTGGTCGTCTTTCCTTCTAGTACTCTGCTGCCAATGACTGGAACGAACTGCAAAAATCTCTGAAGCTGGAGACTCATATTGTCCTCACTAACTTTAAGCACCAGCTGTCAGATCAGCTCACAGATCACTGCACCTGTACATAGCCCATCTGTAAACAGCCCATCTATCTACCTACCTCATCCCATACTGTATTTATTTATTTATCTTGCTCCTTTGCACCCCATTATGTCTACTTGCACATTCATCTTCTGCACATCTACCGTTCCAGTGTTTAATTGCTATATTGTAATTACTTCGCCACTATGGCCTATTTATTGCCTTAACTTACCGAATTTGCACTCACTGTATATAGACTTTTTGTTTTCTTTTGTTCTACTGTATTATTGACTGTATGTTTTGTTTATTCCATGTGTAACTCTGTGTTGTTGTATGTGTCAAATTGCTATGCTTTATCTTGGCCAGGTCGCAGTTGCAAATGAGAACTTGTTCTCAACTAGCCTACCTGGTTAAATAAAGGTGAAATAAATCAAATAAATAAATAAATATTAATTTTCACAAAGTCTGCTGCCTCAATTTGTATGATGGCAATTTGCATTTACCCAGAATGTTATGAAGAGTGATCAGATGAATTGCAATTAATTGCAAAGTCCAAGTGAGTGTTGACGAGGACAAGGCTGGGGATCACTCTGTCATGCTGATTGAGTTTGAATAACAAACTGGAAGCTTCAAAAGGAGGGTGGTGCTTGGAATCATTGTTCTTCCTCTGTCAACATGGTTACCTGCAAGGAAACACGTGCCGTCATCATTGCTTTGCACAAAAAGAGCTTCACAGGCAAGGATATTGCTGCCAGTAAGATTGCACCTAAATCAACCATTTATCGGATCATCAAGAACTTCAAGGAGAGCAGTTCAATTGCTGTGAAGAAGGCTTCAGGGCGCCCAAGAAAGTCCAGCAAGCGCCAGGACCGACTCGTAAAGTTGATTCAGCTGCGGGATCGGGGCACCACCAGTACAGAGCTTGCTCAGGAATGGCAGCAGGCAGGTGTGAGTGCATCTGCACGCACAGTGAGGCGAAGACTTTTGGAGGATGGCCTGGTGTCAAGAATGGCAGCAAAGAAGTCACTTCTCTCCAGGAAAAACATCAGGGACAGACTGATATTCTGCAAAAGGTACAGGGATTGGACTGCTGAGAACTGGGGTAAAGTCATTTTCTCTGATGAATCCCCTTTCTGATTGTTTGGGGCATCCGGAAAAAAGCTTGTCCGGAGAAGACAACATCAGTCCTGTGTCATGCCAACAGTAAAGCATCCTGAGTGTCACGACTTCCACCGAAGTCGTTTCCTCTCCTTGTTCGGGCGGTGTTCGGCGGTTGGCATTACCGGTCTTCTAGCCATCGTCGATCCACTTTTCATTTTCCATTTGTTTTGTCTTGTTTTCTTACACACCTGGTTTCCATTTCCCTCATTAATTGTTGTGTATTTAACCCTCTGCTCCCCCCATGTCCTTGTGTGGAATTGTTTGTTGGTAAGTGCTTGTACTCTATGTTACTCGTGCGCGTCGAGTTTTGTACCCATGTAGGTTCTTTTGTAGTGCCGTGGGTTTTGTATTAAACTGCTCCGGCTATTACCTATTTCTGCTCTCCTGCGTCTGACTTCACTGCCACCAGTTCTGCAACCCTTACACTGAGACCATTCATGTGTGGGGTTGCTTCTCAGCCAAGGGAGTGGGCTCACTCACAATTTTGCCTAAGAACACAGCCATGAATAAAGAATGGTACCAACACGTCCTCCGAGAGCAACTTCTCCCAACCATCCAGGAACAGTTTGGTGACGAACAGTGCCTTTTCCAGCATGATGGAGCACCTTGCCATAAGGCAAAATTGATAACTAAATGGCTCGGGGAACAAAACATCGATATTTTGGGTCCATGGCCAGGAAACTCCCCAGACCTTAATCCCATTGAGAACTTGTGGTTAATCCTCAAGAGGCGGGTGGACAAACAAAAACCCACAAATTCTGACAAACTCCAAGCATTGATTATGCAAGAATGGGCTGCCATCAGTCAGGATGTGGCCCAGAAGTTAATTGACAGCATGCCAGGGCGGATTGGAGAGGTCTTGAAAAAGAAAGGTCAACACTGCAATATTGACTCTTTGCATCAACTTCATGTAATTGTCAATAAAAGCCTTTGACACTTATGAAATGCTTGTAATTATACTTCAGTATTCCATAGTAACATCTGAAAAAAATATCTAAAGACACTGAAGCAGCAGACTTTGTGGAAAATATTTGTGTCATTCTCAAAACTTTTGGCCATGACTGTAGATTTGTTTGACTACCAAGAAACACTCTGTGTGACCCTGATTTCGCCTACTGCAGTAAAAGGTTAAAACAAGGCAGATGTGCATTTTGTGAAGAAGTGACAGCTCTTACTCTCTCCTCCCCCTCTATTGTATGCAGAGGGAGCGGTGTTGAGAACATTTCATCCTGGTCACATCCCAGCAGGGGACCGTCCCTCCATTTCCCCTTGATACTGAGTAATGTAAAGCATGTAATGTGATGCTGATACTGTGATACTATTAATGTACTGTACATACCGGCTGGAGCTTCCCGAGCTAGCACATAATGTTCTGAGAACTATATGCTTCTTAGAACTTGGTGAGAGCATGGTTGTCCTATGGTTATTTTGCATTCAACCTTCACAGAACATTCTGGGAATGGT
This sequence comes from Salmo trutta, assembly GCF_901001165.1. NCBI lineage: Eukaryota > Metazoa > Chordata > Actinopteri > Salmoniformes > Salmonidae > Salmo > Salmo trutta. The sequence goes on from NC_042974.1 coordinate 12,122,913, forward strand.
GCAGGATAGTTGCTTGGCTTTGGAACGTTCTCAGCACATTTAAGGAACAAACATGGTTACATTTAATACAATTTTTGGAAATGTTCTAGGAACGTTCTCCAACTGGTTTGACAATGGGAATGTTCTCAACTAGTTCAGAGAACATTAAGAAACAACGTTCTTCTTTGGGAATTTCAGTGCTTCAGCAAAACGTTTTCTGCAGGTTTCCTCATGGTTCTATTTAAAGTCAGGTTCTCAGAACATTAAGAAAACTTTCCATGAAAACCACAAGAAAACATTAGTGACATTCAAGGAACATTCTAAGAAGGTTATTTAAAAACATATACATTTCATTCTCAGCATCAACAAAACTCAGGCCCACTAATTGGCCACACCTGATCTTAATGAGTGCTTGTTTCCATTGAAATGGGGTCTGTTTGAATAGACTAAATAGAACAGCATTGTATGAGTCAAACAAATACAAAATAAAGGTTAAATAAAGGTTAAATAAAACATTTAAATAAATTGTAAAAAAAAAAGAAAACATGTCAGGCTAGCTCCATCCTGGTTTGAATCTCATTGATGCTGTGCCACAATCAAGTGTTTGCATGATTAATGCCTAAGCAAATTCCTTTCCATGTGTTGTATCTGTACTTGGAGTTCAAAACAGTTAACCTAAACTAGCATTGTTACTAAAAGTCTTAATAAAACATTCAGGGAAAGCTTTAAGGAAGTTATTAAAAAACCTCCAAATAACCTTTCATTTCCATTCTCAGACCGTTAATAAAACCTTCCAGGAAAACTTTCAGGGAACCAAAGTAAAACTTTCTCAGAACCTCCCTGCAACCTAAAAATGTATGTTCCCAGAACAAGTGAAATATTTACTTCCATTCTCAGAACGGTTAAAGGGGAACTGCACCCACTGATTTTGGCTTGCTCCTCAAGAAGAACACGGCATGCTAGCTCCATCCTTGTGGCGCAGTGGACTAATTCAATGGATAAAGAATAGAAGATCATAGGTTAAATCTCACTGATGCCGTGCCACAATAAAAAAGACATGTGTTTGCATGATCAATGCCTAAGCAAATACAATATCTATCCTTGGAGTTCAAAATAGTTAAACTAAGCTAGCAGTGTTATTAAAAGTGTTATTGAAACATGTCCTCAGAACATTATTTAATTAACTTCAACTAACATAGAATTTCCATTCTTAGAACGTTAATATCGTTAAACTTTCATGGAACCATAGTAAAACATTCTTAGAACCTCCATGCAAACTGACAGAACAGGCGAAATGTTCTCAGAACTTAAAAAAAAATGTTAAATTTTACCAGTCAAGAAACTTATGGCTTCGTTCCCAGAACCAATGGGAAATCAAAAACGTACGTTCCCATAACTTCCAAGAAACCAAATGTGCTAGCTGGGTTCATCAGCAGTAATGTCACAGCGTTCCTTTTCTTATGGGTTTTGAAGGAGGGTGTGGGTGTAGGGGGTAAAGGCTAGCTAAACTTGGGGGGGTGGGAGGGGGGGTGTAAGGAAAAGACTCCTCAACCGAGGTGAAAGAGAAGGGGTGGGAAAGCCCCTATTTGGTCTTTGCAGGAGGTGGGTCAGAGCTTGGTATAAAGTTGAACTTTATGGTGCAGTCTACTCATCCACCAAACAGCACACACTGAATTTACATGAACTAAGACATGGTACCATTTTCTTCTGATGCGCCCAGTTTAAACACAGAGTCAATGTCTCTAAAGGTCACTCAAGACCCCATTTCACAGAACACAGGACAGCCTTCACAACTTCCAAGAACTGACTAACAATGACTGTCGGTAAACAATGATGGGGGGTTGTGATACACAGCCACATATTACAGTGATCTAGTAGTCTATGTATTAATAATGTTGAAGTGCATGAAGGGATGTGTGGGGGGGGAATGTTGAACATCATGAGATCACATGTTCCCTTACAGAGATGGAGGTGGCTATGCTCTAGGCTGGTGTATTGGCTGTAAAGCACACGTCACTGACAGCTGTAACTCCTGGCAGCAGCACTTCTTCACAGAGGAGACAGGACAGCTGTAACTCCTGGCCAGCAGCACTTCTACACAGAGGAGACAGGACAGCTGTAACTCCTGGCCAGCAGCACTTCTACACAGGGGAGACAGGACAGCTGTAACTCTTGGCCAGCAGCACTTCTACACAGAGGAGACAGGACAGCTGTAACTCCTGGCCAGCAGCACTTCTTCACAGAGGGGACAGGACAGCTGTAACTCTTGGCCAGCATCACTTCTACACAGAGGAGACAGGACAGCTGTAACTCCTGGCCAGCAGCACTTATTCTCAGAGGAGACAGGACAGCTGTAACTCTTGGCCAGCAGCACTTCTGCACAGAGGAGACAGGACAGCTGTAACTCCTGGCCAGCAGCACTTATTCTCAGAGGAGACAGGACAGCTATAACTCTTGGCCAGCAGCATTTCTACACAGAGGAGACAGGACAGCTGTAACTCCTGGCCAGCAGCACTTATTCTCAGAGGAGACAGGACAGCTGTAACTCCTGGCCAGCAGCACTTCTACACAGAGGAGACAGGACAGCTGTAACTCCTGGCCAGCAGCACTTATTCTCAGAGGGGACAGGACAGCTGTAACTCTTGGCCAGCATCACTTCTACACAGAGGAGACAGGACAGCTGTAACTCCTGGCCAGCAGCACTTATTCTCAGAGGAGACAGGACAGCTGTAACTCTTGGCCAGCAGCACTTCTGCACAGAGGAGACAGGACAGCTGTAACTCCTGGCCAGCAGCACTTATTCTCAGAGGAGACAGGACAGCTATAACTCTTGGCCAGCAGCATTTCTACACAGAGGAGACAGGACAGCTGTAACTCCTGGCCAGCAGCACTTATTCTCAGAGGAGACAGGACAGCTATAACTCTTGGCCAGCAGCGCTTCTACACAGAGGAGACAGGACAGCTGTAATTCCTGGCCAGCAGCAGGTACCAATTGGTCCATTGGAAAGAAAACACTTTGAAGTTTGTAGAAATATTTTTAAAATGTAGGACACTAACCATAGATATGGTTGGAGAAAATCCAAAGATAAACCAACCGGGACGCCTAGCCCTAATTAAGAACAAATTCTTATTAACAATGACGGCCTAGGAACAGTGGGTTGACTGCCTTGTTCAGGGGCAAAACGACAGGTGTTTACCTTGGCAGCTCAGGATTCGATATAGAAACCTTTTGGTTACTGGCCCAAGGCTCTAACCACTAGGCTACCTGGTACATTCAGTATCAAAAATATGCAAAAATAGAGAAAGTCAGAAAGGGAGCAAACACTTTTTCAAGGCACTATATACAGTTGAAGTCAGAAGTTTACATACACCTTATCCAAATACATTTAAACTCCGTTTTTCACAATTCCTGACATTTAATCCGAGTAAACAATTCCCTGTCTTCGGTCATTTAGGATCACCACTTTATTTTATGAATGTGAAATGTCAGAATAATAGTAGAGAGAATTATTTATTTCAGCTTTTATTTCTTTCATCACATTCCCAGTGGGTCAAAAGTTTACATACTCTCAATTAGTATTTGGTTGCATTGCCTTTACATTTTTAACTTATGTCAAATGTTTTGGGTAACCTTCCACAAGCTTCCCACAATAAGTTGGGTGAATTTTGGCCCATTCCTCCTGACAGAGCTGGTGTAACTGAGTCAGGTTTCCAGGTCTCCTTGCTCGCACATGCTTTTTCAGTTCTGCCCACAAATTTTCGATGGGATTGAGGTCAGGGCTTTGTGATGGCCACTCCAATAGCTTGACTTTGTTGTCCTTAAGCCATTTCGCCACAACTTTGGAAGTATGCTTGGGGTCATTGTCCATTTGGAAGACCCATTTCCGACCAAGCTTCAACTTCCTGGCTGATGTCTTGAGATGTTGCTTCAATATATCCACACCAGTCCCTCCTGCAGCAAAGCACCCCCACAACATGATGCTGCCACCCCCATGCTTCACGGTTGGGATGGTGTTCTTCAACTTGCAAGCCTCCCCCTTTTTCCTCCAAACATAACGATGTCATTATGGCCAAACAGTTATATTTTTGTTTCATCAGACCAGAGGACATTTCTCCAAAAAAGTACAATCTTTGTCCCCATGTGGAGTTGCAAACCGTAGTCTGGCTTTGTTATGCCGGTTTTGGAACAGTGGCTTCTTCCTTGCTGAGCGGCATTTCAGGTTATGTCGATATAGGACTCGTTTTACTGTGGATTTAGATACTTTTCTACCTGTTTCCTCCAGCATCTTCACAAGGTCCTTTGCTGTTGTTCTGCGATTGATTAACACTTTTCACACCAAAGTACGTTCATTTCTAAGAGACAGAGCGCGTCTCCTTCCTGAGCGGTATGACGGCTGGGTGGTCCCATGGTGTTTATCCTTGCGTACTATTGTTTGTACAGATGAACATGTTACCTTCAGGCATTTGGAAATTGCTCCCAAGGATGAACCAGACTTGTGGAGGTCTGCAATTTGTTTTCTGAGGTCTTGGCTGATTTCTTTTGATTTTCCTATGGTGTCAAGCAAAGAGGCAATGAGTTTGAAGGTAGGCCTTGAAATACATTCACAGGTACACCTCCAATTGACTCAAATTATGTCAATTAGCCTATCAGAAGCTTCTAAAGCCATGACATAATTTTCTTGAATTTTCCAAGCTGTTTAAAAGCACAGACAAGTTAGTGTATGTAAACTTCTGACCCACTGGAATTGTGATACAGTGAATTATATGTGAAATAATCTGTCTGTAAACAATTGTTGGAAAAAATACTTGTGTCATGCACAAGGAAGATGTCCTAACCGACTTGCCAAAACTATAGTTTGTTAATAAGAAATTTGTGGAGTGGTTGAAAAACGAGTTGTAATGACTAAGACAACCTAAGTGTATGTAAACTTCCGACTTCAACTATATATATATATATATATGCACACACACTATGGTTCAAAAGTTTGGGGGCACATTGTAATGTCCTTGTTTTTGAAAGAAAAGCACATATTTTGTCCATTAAAATAATATCAAATTGATCAGAAATACAGTGTTGACATTGTTAATGTTGTTAATGTTGTAAATGACTATTGTAGCTGGAAACGGCAGATTTTTAAGGGAATATCTACATAGGCGTACAGAGGCCCATTATCAGCAATCATCACTCCTGTGTTCCAATGGCACGTTGTGTTAGCTAATCCAAGTTTATCATTTTAAAAGGCTAATTGATCATTAGAAAGCCCTTTCGCAATTATGTTAGCACAGCTGAAAACTGTTGTACTGATTAAAGAAGCAATAAAACAGGCCTTCTTTAGACTAGTTGAGTATCTGGCGCATCAGAATTTGTGGGTTCGATTACAGACTCGTCAGTCTATTCTTGTTCTGAGAAATGAAGGCTATTCCAAGCGAGAAATTGCCAAAAAAACTGTAGATCTCGTTCAATGCTGTGTACTACTCCCTTCATAGAACAGCGCAAACTGGCTCTAACCAGAATAGAAAGAGGAGTGGGAGGCCCCGGTGGACAACTGAGCAAGAGGACAAGTACATTAGAGTGTCTAGTTTGAGAAACACATCACAAGTCCTCAACTGGCAGCTTCATTAAATAGTACCCTCAAAACACCAGTCTCAAAGTCAACAGTGAAGAGGCGACTCAAGGATGCTGGCCTTCTGGTTGTTGATAATGAGCCTCTGTACGCCTATGTAGATATTCCATAAAACAATCTGCCGTTTCCAGCTACAATTGTCATTTACAACATTAACAACGTCTACACTGTGGTTCTGATCAATTTGATGTTATTTTAATGGACAAAAAAACAGCTTTTCTTTCAAAAACAAGGACATTTCTGAGTGATCCCAAACTTTTGAGCGGTAGTGTATATTTATTTATATTCCAGACTTGCTACTGTAATTCTAATATTTCTTAATTTCTTAATTACATTTTGGGGGGAATTGTTTGTATTGTTTTGTATTGTTAGGTATTCCTGCATTGTTGGAGCTAGGAACATAAGCATTTCACGGCACCTGCGATAACGTCTGCAAAATGTGTACGCAACCAATAACCTTTGATTTATTTCACAGTGTAAGCAGCCTCAATAAGGATTGTGTAGCCCTGAGCTACCCATAATCACATTTCACATCCTTGGCTCTGTAGCCTTTCGGAACATTAACGAGATAATGAGGGATTCTTTACTTCCACATGCACTGACTGTATAAGGTAGACTAGCTCCCCTGGATGTACCTGCCCAAACCCCCAGGAGAGGGAGGATGACCCCTGGAAAGGAGCCGGTGAGAGGGTGATTAAGTGATTAATGCTGTGTACAAAAACAGAAGGAACAACAAGGAGATCAGTCAAAAGGAGCTTTCTACATCAGCTGCTGCTGAAGTGGATGGAAGTTGGCCATCATCATTACTAGGCAGACAGTCCCCTTGGTGATGGAAGATGGCCATCACATTACTAGGCAGGGAGTACCCTTGGCACTACCGCTAAGAGCCCTTTGGCCTGTCAGCCGTTAAGGCTAAGCTTTGCCCTGTTTACATCTTAGAAAGAGTTTGTGAGGGTTGTGAAGAAGGAGCTTTAAATTAACATGATGTGTAGTTCAAAATGTATCCCTAACCGCCACAGTGTAGAGGTCATTTTGCCACCCAGATCCAAATCTGAAGACTGGCCAGGTTGGGTACTTCATTTACAGTAACATTTGAAGGTCTTTCACAAGAGCCTACATAGTATGGGCCTTGTTGTGATTGATGCAGATAGAAGAATACAACATTCTGTTGGTGACTGCCTCCACACAGTTGGAAGTGAGTGAGTAACTCCTCAACAATAGATTTTTTTTTTTAACCTTTACTTAACTAGGAAAGTCAGTTAAGAACAAATTCTTATTTTCAATGATGGCCTAGGAACAGTGGGTTAACTGCCTTGTTCAGGTGCAGAACAACAGATTTTTACCACTAGGCTACCTGCCGCCAACAAAGGCTATACAGTTCATTAAAAGTACTCTATCCCTTCCTCCGGATGTGAGTGTGGATATCATTCACTACAAAAGCCCCCAAAGTCTGTCAGTGTGGCTGGCGCGAGCCGTGTCTGTGTGTGTGTGTGTGTGTGTGTGTGTGTGTGTGTGTGTGTGTGTGTGTGTGTGTGTGTGTGTGTGTGTGTGTGTGTGTGTGTGTGTGTGTGTGTGTGTGTGTGTGTGTGTGTGTGTGTGTGTGTGTGTGTGTGTGTGTGTGTGTGTGTGTGTGTGTGTGTGTGAATGTGAATGTGAATGTGCATGTTAATTACGGTTGTATGAGAGCACAAGAGAATGAAAGAGGGATGCATAAAAAAGAAAAGTAGGACGAGAGGTAGAAAGGGAAGGAAAGAGGAGAAGACACTGGGTTTTGACTGTCTACTCTGAGCTGAAGTCAGAGGAGAAGATGCTGGGTTGACTGTCTACTCTGAGCAGAAGTCAGAGAAGAAGATGCTGGGTTGACTGTCTACTCTGAGCAGAAGTCAGAGGAGAAGATGCTGGGTTGACTGTCTACTCTGAGCAGAAGTCAGAGGAGAAGATGCTGGGTTTTGACTGTCTACTCTGAGCTGAAGTCAGAGGAGAAGATGCTGGGTTGACTGTCTACTCTGAGCAGAAGTCAGAGGAGAAGATGCTGGGTTGACTGTCAACTCTGAGCTGAAGTCAGAGGAGAAGATGCTGGGGTGACTGTCTACTCTGAGCTGAAGTCAGAGGAGAAGATGCTGGGTTGACTGTCTACTCTGAGCTGAAGTCAGAGGAGAAGATGCTGGGTTGACTGTCTACTCTGAGCAGAAGTCAGAGGAGAAGATGCTGGGTTGACTGTCTACTCTGAGCAGAAGTCAGAGGAGAAGATGCTGGGTTGACTGTCTACTCTGAGCAGAAGTCAGAGGAGAAGATGCTGGGTTTTGACTGTCTACTCTGAGCTGAAGTCAGAGGAGAAGATGCTGGGTTGACTGTCTACTCTGAGCAGAAGTCAGAGGAGAAGATGCTGGGTTTTGACTGTCTACTCTGAGCTGAAGTCAGAGGAGAAGATGCTGGGGTGACTGTCTACTCTGAGCTGAAGTCAGAGGAGAAGATGCTGGGTTGACTGTCTACTCTGAGCTGAAGTCAGAGGAGAAGATGCTGGGTTTTGACTGTCTACTCTGAGCTGAAGTCAGAGGAGAAGATGCTGGGTTTTGACTGTCTACTCTGAGCTGAAGTCAGAGGAGAAGATGCTGGGTTGACTGTCTACTCTGAGCTGCAGTCAGAGGAGCTCTGCAGTCAAAAGGGAGATACATTTGTGACACAAAGACAGTAGCGGTGGGTGATTGATATCAGAGCGGTCTGACACAGCCACCTGATCCTCTCGGCTCCAGCAGCACTAAACTGACTGAACCCACCAAGCCAAGATGGCTGCCTAGCTGGCAGTGAGAGAAGGGGTAGTAGGGGGATGGGTGCACAGCAGCCCAATGCCCACTAACTCATCACTGCTGTCTCAACACTGCTGAGAGGTTTTTACTGACAGGAAGGCACAGTGGCACACCCATAGACACTGTGATAGAAAAATAACATTTGTTTAATATTAATAGTTAGCGATTAATACTTAGAACAGAAATTTCATTTTTGTTGTTTAATTCTGTGTTTCTGTAAATAGATGGTTTCCACTCTAGCTTCCTGCAGTTAGTCTGCTAGAGATAGCTAGAGCTGACAATGACTTGGTGATTAAAACCTAAAAGCTGACATTCCATAGACAAGATGTGGTGTGTGTGACCCGAGCTAGAGATAGCCTGGAAGAGTTTAGAACAATGCCTCATTGTCTCATCTTCCTGGCATCTGGGAAACTAAGCCAGGTTGGAAGTAAAACAACATCCCGTGCAGATAATCAGGACATGAACCAAGGTGTCTTATGGGAAGGTTGGAACCAGGCTGACTAAGCATTTTTAGGTCCTATATAACATCTGTTTATTCATTATCAGTTAAGCACTCGGCAACACACTTCAAAGTGTGGGGTCGACGGTTCCATTATTGCAATAATTAAATCGATATTAAATAAAGACGATTGTTTGAAGAAATGAACAAGTCTCTCTCAGTACTGAATTTCCATGACAACACATATCACCCACCCACAGTCACCTGTTCTACACACACTACAGCACATCTTCTGTCCATGATTAAAGAGCACTATGCATCATAATGATTTTGGTACATTGTATTTTATCATCCTACTGCATCTCTTAATACAGTATCATTAAAAACAAAAAACTGTTTTAAGTGAGAATAGGCATTCGTCTCAAGCTGAAAAAGAAAGTAAATATCAAGGCATAAGGCGAGGCCCAAATGCAGACACAGAAGGCAGATGGTTGGAGTCTTACAATGTTTATTAATCCAAAGGGGTAGGCAAGAGAATGGTTGTGGACAGGCAAAAATGTCAAAATAAGATCAGAGTCCAGGAGGTAAAGAGTGGCAGACAGGCTCATGGTCAAGGCAGGCAGAATGGTCAGGCAGGAGGGTACAAAGTCCAGAAACAGGCAAGGGTAAAAACTGGGCGGACTAGAAAAAGGAGAATGCAAAAAGCAGGCGAACGGGAAAAACGCTGGTTGACTTGGAAACATACAAGACGAACTGGCACAGAAGACAGGAAACACAGGGATAAATACACTGGGGAAAATAAGCGACACCTGGAGGACGTGGAGACAATCACAAGGACAGGTGAAACAGATCAGGGCATGACAGTAAATTCATATGAGCATATGAGCAATTCATAATGCCTATTCCACCCATGCTCTACCAAGGTTTTCCAGCACACAGCTTTGATCTACTACAGTAGCTATGTTGGCATTGCACTTCAAACTATGTGTAGAAAGGTTGCTTAGGATTCAAACCTTCTCAAACAGCCTAATTCATACTCTTAGAGGAGGTGCTTCCACAATAATGTGATTTGTACCCCATTCAAGGTAAAGTATTGGATTCTTCACACACCTCAGTAAGACATTATCCCATTAGGTTACCTTTTCATGCTTTTGTTATTAAACAGCTAGACATATTAAGCTAGACATGTTACCATCAGTATGGTGAGAGGTGGAGCAGCTAGACATGTTACCATCAGTGTGATGAGGGGAGGAGCAGTTAGACATGTTACCATCAGTATGGTGAGAGGTGGAGCAGCTAGACATGTTACCATCAGTGTGATGAGGGGAGGAGCAGTTAGACATGTTACCATCAGTGTGATGAGAGGAGGAGCAGCTAGACATGTTACCATCAGTGTGATGAGAGGAGGAGCAGTTAGACATGTTACCATCAGTGTGATGAGAGGAGGAGCAGCTAGACATGTTACCATCAGTGTGATGAGGGGAGGAGCAGATAGACATGTTACCATTAGTGTGATGAGAGGAGGAGCAGCTAGACATGTTACCATCAGTGTGATGAGAGGAGGAGCAGCTAGACATGTTACCATCAGTGTCATGAGAGGTGGAGCAGTTAGACATGTTACCATCAGTGTGATGAGGGGAGGAACAGCTAGACATGTTACCATCAGTGTGGTGAGAGGTGGAGCAGCTAGACATGTTACCATTAGTGTGGTGAGAGGTGGAGCAGCTAGACATGTTACCATCAGTGTGGTGAGAGGTGGAGCAGCTAGACATGTTACCATCAGTGTGACGAGAGGTGGAGCAGCTAGACATGTTACCATCAGTGTGATGAGAGGAGGAGCAGTTAGACATGTTACCATCAGTGTGATGAGAGGAGGAGCAGCTAGACATGTTACCATCAGTGTGATGAGTGGAGGAGCAGCTAGACATGTTACCATCAGTGTGATGAGGGGAGGAGCAGTTAGACATGTTGCCATCAGTGTGATGAGGGGAGGAGCAGTTAGACATGTTACCATTAGTGTGGTGAGAGGTGGAGCAGCTAGACATGTTACCATCAGTGTGATGAGGGGAGGAGCAGTTAGACATGTTACCATCAGTGTGATGAGAGGAGGAGCAGCTAGACATGTTACCATCAGTGTGGTGAGTGGAGGAGCAGTTAGACATGTTACCATCAGTGTGATGAGGGGAGGAGCAGCTAGACATGTTACTATCAGTGTGATGAGGGGAGGAGTAGTTAGACATGTTACCATCAGTGTGATGAGGGGAGGAGCAGCTAGACATGTTACCATCAGTGTGATGAGAGGTGGAGCAGTTAGACATGTTACCATCAGTGTGACGAGAGGTGGAGCAGCTAGACATGTTACCATCAGTGTGATGAGAGGAGGAGCAGTTAGACATGTTACCATCAGTGTGATGAGGAGCAGCTAGACATGTTACCATCAGTGTGATGAGTGGAGGAGTAGCTAGACATGTTACCATCAGTGTGATGAGGGGAGGAGCAGTTAGACATGTTACCATCAGTGTGATGAGGGGAGGAGCAGTTAGACATGTTACCATTAGTGTGGTGAGAGGTGGAGCAGCTAGACATGTTACCATCAGTGTGATGAGGGAGGAGCAGTTAGACATGTTACCATCAGTGTGATGAGTGGAGGAGCAGCTAGACATGTTACCATCAGTGTGATGATGGGAGGAGCAGTTAGACATGTTACCATCAGTGTGATGAGAGGAGGAGCAGCTAGACATGTTACCATCAGTATGGTGAGAGGTGGAGCAGCTAGACATGTTACCATCAGTGTGATGAGAGGAGGAGCAGCTAGACATGTTACCATCAGTGTGATGAGGGGAGGAGCAGCTAGACATGTTACCATCAGTGTGATGAGAGGAGGAGCAGCTAGACATGTTACCATCAGTGTGATGAGAGGTGGAGCAGTTAGACATGTTACCATCAGTGTGATGAGAGGAGGAGCAGCTAGACATGTTACCATCAGTGTGATGAGAGGAGGAGCAGCTAGACATGTTACCATCAGTGTGATGAGAGGCGGAGCAGTTAGACATGTTACCATCAGTCTGATGAGGGGAGGAGCAGCTAGACATGTTACCATCAGTGTGATGAGAGGAGGAGCAGCTAGACATGTTACGTCCAGTGTGGTGAGAGGTGGAGCAGCTAGACATGTTACCATCAGTGTGATGAGGGGAGGAGTAGTTAGACATGTTACCATCAGTGTGATGAGGGGAGGAACAGCTAGACATGTTACCATCAGTGTGGTGAGAGGTGGAGCAGCTAGACATGTTACCATTAGTGTGGTGAGAGGTGGAGCAGCTAGACATGTTACCATCAGTGTGGTGAGAGGTGGAGCAGCTAGACATGTTACCATCAGTGTGACGAGAGGTGGAGCAGCTAGACATGTTACCATCAGTGTGATGAGAGGAGGAGCAGTTAGACATGTTACCATCAGTGTGATGAGGAGCAGCTAGACATGTTACCATCAGTGTGATGAGTGGAGGAGTAGCTAGACATGTTACCATCAGTGTGATGAGGGGAGGAGCAGTTAGACATGTTACCATCAGTGTGATGAGAGGTGGAGCAGGTAGACATGTTACCATCAGTGTGATGAGGGGAGAAGTAGTTAGACATGTTACTATCAGTGTGATGAGGGGAGGAGTAGTTAGACATGTTACCATCAGTGTGATGAGAGGAGGAGCAGCTAGACATGTTACCATGAGTGTGATGAGAGGAGGAGCAGCTAGACATGTTACCATTAGTGTGGTGAGAGGTGGAGCAGTTAGACATGTTACCATCAGTGTGATGAGAGGAGGAGCAGCTAGACATGTTACCATCAGTGTGATGAGAGGAGGAGCAGCTAGACATGTTACCATCAGTGTGATGAGAGGAGGAGCAGTTAGACATGTTACCATCAGTCTGATGAGGGGAGGAGCAGCTAGACATGTTACCATCAGTGTGATGAGAGGAGGAGCAGCTAGACATGTTACCATCAGTGTGGTGAGAGGTGGAGCAGCTAGACATGTTACCATCAGTGTGATGAGGGGAGGAGTAGTTAGACATGTTACCATCAGTGTGATGAGGGGAGGAACAGCTAGACATGTTACCATCAGTGTGGTGAGAGGTGGAGCAGCTAGACATGTTACCATTAGTGTGGTGAGAGGTGGAGCAGCTAGACATGTTACCATCAGTGTGGTGAGAGGTGGAGCAGCTAGACATGTTACCATCAGTGTGACGAGAGGTGGAGCAGCTAGACATGTTACCATCAGTGTGATGAGAGGAGGAGCAGTTAGACATGTTACCATCAGTGTGATGAGGAGCAGCTAGACATTTTACCATCAGTGTGATGAGTGGAGGAGTAGCTAGACATGTTACCATCAGTGTGATGAGGGGAGGAGCAGTTAGACATGTTACCATCAGTGTGATGAGGGGAGGAGCAGTTAGACATGTTACCATTAGTGTGGTGAGAGGTGGAGCAGCTAGACATGTTACCATCAGTGTGATGAGGGAGGAGCAGTTAGACATGTTACCATCAGTGTGATGAGTGGAGGAGCAGCTAGACATGTTACCATCAGTGTGATGATGGGAGGAGCAGTTAGACATGTTACCATCAGTGTGATGAGAGGAGGAGCAGCTAGACATGTTACCATCAGTATAGTGAGAGGTGGAGCAGCTAGACATGTTACCATCAGTGTGATGAGAGGAGGAGCAGCTAGACATGTTACCATCAGTGTGATGAGGGGAGGAGCAGCTAGACATGTTACCATCAGTGTGATGAGAGGAGGAGCAGCTAGACATGTTACCATCAGTGTGATGAGAGGTGGAGCAGTTAGACATGTTACCATCAGTGTGATGAGAGGAGGAGCAGCTAGACATGTTACCATCAGTGTGATGAGAGGAGGAGCAGCTAGACATGTTACCATCAGTGTGATGAGAGGCGGAGCAGTTAGACATGTTACCATCAGTCTGATGAGGGGAGGAGCAGCTAGACATGTTACCATCAGTGTGATGAGAGGAGGAGCAGCTAGACATGTTACGTCCAGTGTGGTGAGAGGTGGAGCAGCTAGACATGTTACCATCAGTGTGATGAGGGGAGGAGTAGTTAGACATGTTACCATCAGTGTGATGAGGGGAGGAACAGCTAGACATGTTACCATCAGTGTGGTGAGAGGTGGAGCAGCTAGACATGTTACCATTAGTGTGGTGAGAGGTGGAGCAGCTAGACATGTTACCATCAGTGTGGTGAGAGGTGGAGCAGCTAGACATGTTACCATCAGTGTGACGAGAGGTGGAGCAGCTAGACATGTTACCATCAGTGTGATGAGAGGAGGAGCAGTTAGACATGTTACCATCAGTGTGATGAGGAGCAGCTAGACATGTTACCATCAGTGTGATGAGTGGAGGATTAGCTAGACATGTTACCATCAGTGTGATGAGGGGAGGAGCAGTTAGACATGTTACCATCAGTGTGATGAGAGGTGGAGCAGGTAGACATGTTACCATCAGTGTGATGAGGGGAGAAGTAGTTAGACATGTTACTATCAGTGTGATGAGGGGAGGAGTAGTTAGACATGTTACCATCAGTGTGATGAGAGGAGGAGCAGCTAGACATGTTACCATGAGTGTGATGAGGGAGGAGCAGTTAGACATGTTACCATCAGTGTGATGAGGGGAGGAGCAGTTAGACATGTTACCATCAGTGTTCTGACTGAGAGACAGCAGTACAGTGTTCCATCAGTGTTCTGAGTGAGAGACAGCAGTACAGTGTTCCATCAGTGTTCTGAGTGAGAGACAGCAGTACAGTGTTCCATTAGTGTTCTGAGTGAGAGACAGCAGTTCCATCAGTTTTCTGACTGACAGACACCAGTACAGTGTTCCATCAGTGTTTTGAGTGAGAGACAGCAGTTCCATCAGTTTTCTGACTGACAGACACCAGTACAGTGTTCCATCAGTGTTCTGAGTGAGAGACAGCAGTACAGTGTTCCATCAGTATTCTGAGTGAGAGACAGCAGTACAGTGTTCATCAGTGTTCTGAGTGAGAGACAGCAGTTCCATCAGTGTTCTGACTGACAGACACCAGTACAGTGTTCCAATAGTGTTCTGACTGAGAGACAGCTGCAGAGCAACCATGTGATCCAAGCAGCCTAGAAGCTCCAGAGCACTCATTCTGCACACACACACACACACACAGAGAGGTCTGCTCTTAACCAGAGATGATGGCACAGACCCGCCTTCAGGAACCAGCCCGGGGGGGGCCAAATGGGATGCTTATCTGAACGGTGAAGATGCCATCCATTTCCCTGTGTGCTTCACCATACGCTAGAGAGAATCCATGAAGATCTGTGAGGGAGTTATCTAGGATATCCACATTGCAAAAGTCCTCAGATTATATTAATACATGTATTTGAGTGAGCCCTGGAAGCTGCGAGACTTATTACATCAAACCAAGTAACCGGATTCCAGGAAGTAGTTTAAACAATTAACTTTGGGTTGCAATAGCACACTTGGAAGCATACTGCTTTTGATTGAGTCGGGAAACCCGTTTACAGATTTTGACTGAACATAGCCTAGTAGTGTATTGTTCAACCTTCGTCTCTGATCTGCTGCCTCCAGGGGATGATGACATCATTGGCCCAGAGTTCAAGCACCACTTGGTGAATTGAGTATGAGAGCATGGATGGATAGATGGATTGATGGAATACAGGGATGAGGACGGAGGATCTGGTCAGCCACCCTTTCTTCAGCTGGCCCCCTCACAGAGAGACCCATTCAGCTGGCCCACTCTCAGAGAGACCCATTCAGCTGGTCCCCTCTCAGAGAGACCCATTCAGCTGGTCCCCTTTCAGAGAGACACAATCAGTTGGCCCACTCTGAGAGACCCATTCAGCTGGTCCCCTTTCAGAGAGACACAATCAGCTGGCCCACTCTCAGAGAGACCCATTCAGCTGGCCCACTCTCAGAGAGACCCATTCAGCTGGTCCCCTCTCAGAGAGACCCATTCAGCTGGCCCACTCTCAGAGAGACCCATTCAGCTGGCCCACTCTCAAAGAGACCTATTCAGCTGGTCCCTCTCAGAGAGACCCATTCAGCTGGCCCCTTCTCAGAGAGACACAATCAGCTGGCCCACTCTCAGAGAGACCCATTCAGCTGGTCCCCTCTCAGAGAGACCCATTCAGCTGGCCCACTCTCAGAGAGACCCATTCAGCTGGCCCACTCTCAGAGAGACCCATTCAGCTGGCCCACTCTCAGAGAGACCCATTCAGCTGGTCCCCTCTCAGAGAGACCCATTCAGCTGGCCCACTCTCAGAGAGACCCATTCAGCTGGCCCACTCTCAGAGAGACCCATTCAGCTGGCCCACTCTCAGAGAGACCCATTCAGCTGGTCCCCTCTCAGAGAGACCCATTCAGCTGGCCCACTCTCAGAGAGACCCATTCAGCTGGCCCACTCTCAGAGAGACCCATTCAGCTGGCCCACACTCAGAGAGACCCATTCAGCTGGCCCACTCTCAGAGACCCATTCAGCTGGTCCCCTCACAAAACAGACTGTGGCACATCTCACCGACAATAGATGCCATTTAGCAGACACTTTTATCTAAAGCAACTTAATCATATTTGCATGCATTTTACTTACATTTGGTCTTGGAAATCAAACCCACTATCCTGGCACTGCAAGCACTATGCTCTACCAACTGAGTTACAGAGGACCATGTTCTACTAACTGAGTTACAGAGGACCATGTTCTACTAACTGAGATACAGAGGACCATGTTCTACTAACTGAGTTACAGAGGACCATGTTCTACTAACTGAGTTACAGAGGACCATGTTCTACCAATGAGTTACAGAGGACCATGTTCTACTAACTAAGTTACAGAGAACCATGTTCTACCAACTGAGTTACAGAGGACCATGTTCTACCAATGAGTTACAGAGGACCATGTTCTACCAATGAGTTACAGAGGACCATGTTCTACCAATGAGTTACAGAGGACCATGTTTTACTAACTAAGTTGCAGAGAACCATGTTCTACCAACTGAGTTACAGAGGACCATGTTCTAACAATAAGTTACAGAGGACCATGTTCTACTAACTGAGTTGCAGAGGACCATGTTCTACATACTGAGTTACAGAGGACCATGTTCTAACAATAAGTTACAGAGGACCATGTTCTACTAACTGAGTTACAGAGGACCATGTTCTACATACTGAGTTACAGAGGACCATGTTCTAACAATAAGTTACAGATGACCATGTTCTACTAACTGAGTTACAGAGGACCATGTTCTACTAACTGAGCGTATTTCTGTCTTAAAGGGGCAGTGTTGTATTTTGAGACAGGCTTGAATAAGTAAACAATAGGCAGAGGGTAGCGTACATTGTCTTATTCTCTGTAATAATGCATTTAATTTTTAAAGTGGTTTCTTGCATTAAACAACACAACAACATTTTCTGTCACCTCCTTGTATGAAGGACACGTGAATAAGCAATTTAAGCCCTGCATATATTTTCAAAAGTCTCATGGAATGTAGACCTACATTGAACATTGCTTGCTACCCCATATGGTTGAATTATGAGCCCTGGTCCATGTCTGCCACTCTTGAGTTGATTTAGAAGAGTCCACATACACTCCTCCAGCTCCTGGTCAATCATTTAGCTACCTACATTGGATGGTCAGTCAACTGATGTGAATTGTGGGGTTTCTAACCCCCAGGGGTTCTGCTACAGACTACCGAAACATTAAATCAGGATTTGTAGCTGGAGAGGAACTCAGCAACTCAGTTAGAAGAACATTGTCCTCTGTAACTCGGTAGAACATTGACCTCTGTAACTCAGTTAGTAGAACATGGCCCTCTGTAACTCAGTAAGTAGAACATGGTCCTCCGTAACTCAGTTAGTAGAACATGGTCTTCTGTAACTCAGTTAGTAGAACATGGTCCTCTGTAACTCAGTTAGTAGAACATGGTCCTCTGTAACTCAGTTAGTAGAACATGGTCCTCTGTAACTCAGTTAGTAGAACATGGTCCTCTGTAACTCAGTTAGTAGAACATGGTCCTCTGTAACTCAGTTAGTAGAACATGGTCCTCTGTAACTCAGTTAGTAGAACATGGTCTTCTGTAACTCAGTTAGTAGAACATGGTCATCTGTAACTCAGTTAGTAAAACATGGTCCTCTGTAACTCAGTTAGTAGAACATGGTCCTCTGTAACTCAGTTAGTAGAACATGGTCCTCTGTAACTCAGTTAGTAGAACATGGTCTTCTGTAACTCAGTTAGTAGAACATGGTCATCTGTAACTCAGTTAGTAGAACATGGTCCTCTGTATCTCAGTTAGTAGAACATGGTCTTCTGTAACTCAGTTAGTAGAACATGGTCCTCTGTAACTCAGTTAGTAGAACATGGTCTTCTGTAACTCAGTTAGTAGAACATGGTCATCTGTAACTCAGTTAGTAGAACATGGTCCTCTGTAACTCAGTTAGTAGAACATGGTCCTCTGTAACTCAGTTAGTAGAACATGGTCCTCAGTAACTCAGTTAGTAGAACATGGTTTTCTGTAACTCAGTTAGTAGAACATGGTCCTCTGTAACTCAGTTAGTAGAACATGGTCCTCTGTAACTCAGTTAGTAGAACATGGTCCTCTGTAACTCAGTTAGTAGAACATGGTCCTCTGTAACTCAGTTAGTAGAACATGGTTTTCTGTATCTCAGTTAGTAGAGCATGGTCCTCTGTAACTCAGTTAGTAGAACATGGTCCTCTGTAACTCAGTTAGTAGAACATGGTCCTCTGTAACTCAGTTAGTAGAACATGGTCCTCTGTAACTCAGTTAGTAGAACATGGTCCTCTGTAACTCAGTTAGTAGAACATGGTTTTCTGTAACTCAGTTAGTAGAACATGGTCCTCTGTAACTCAGTTAGTAGAACATGGTCCTCTGTAACTCAGTTAGTAGAACATGGTCATCTGTAACTCAGTTAGTAGAACATGGTCCTCTGTAACTCAGTTAGTAGAACATGGTCCTCTGTAACTCAGTTAGTAGAGCATTGTCGTCTGTAATTCAATTCAGTTAGTGGAATATGGTCCTCTGTATCTCAGTTTCTACCCGGTATTTATGACCTATCATGCAGTATTCAGAGAGAGAGGAACAAAGGTCTTCCTTCACTTGGCCATACTCCTAAATCCCCAAAATGGGAGAATTAAACATTCTTTCTACTTTTCAGAATGTGGGAATGGTCCGTGGACACTTAAGGGACAGTTATGTTGAGTGTGTTTCATTCGGTGATCTCATGAGGGACAGGAAACAGCCATAACGGTATCTCTTAAAGTGTACATTTCCCAGCTGTCTGGTTTCCATCTAAATATTGTGAAACGTATGTGATTAAACATGAAACTATTTGTGAAATGTGATGTTAACCTTCTAAATGAGAGAATGGGATTTTCATATAAAGCTTAACTAGTCAGTGGTCACCCCCACGTGAGCATAGACATTACGTCGGTGTCATGGAACCGCCCTTTCCTACTGAAATCTATAAAACCCACTCCTGATGAAATTCACACCAGGTCATGCAAACCCCGGTGTAAGCTAAGGTTGCAAATGGTTGAATTTCTAAAACCAAAACATGCCGGGTGACGCTGGTGTGTGATGCGGTTTAAACTACAACTCTACCAAAGACTATACCACGTGAAGCATTGGCTACATGGCTGGAAATTGTTAAACTCTGAGATTACTGATGTTGATGTGGTTGTTACTGAGAAGAAGTACATGGCTGAGCTCTTTAATCACCACTTCATTAAGTCAGGAGTCCTATTTGACTCAACCATACCTCCTTGCCGTCCAACATTTCCTCAACTCTCATCCCTTCAAATGCGACCACCCCCGACGCTTCTCCCTCTTTTTCCCCTGCATCGCTACAAATTTTCTCCCTGCAGGCAGATACTGACTCCGAGGTGCTAAAGGAGCTCTTGAAACTTGACCCCAAAAAACATCCATTTGACCCAGATGGTTTAGACTCCTTCTTCTTTAAGGTTGATGCCCCTATCATCGCCAAGCCTATCTCTGACCTTTTTAACCTTTCTCTCCTTTCTGGGGAGGTTCCCATTGCTTGGAAGGCAGCCACAGTTCGTTATTTATTTAAAGGGGGAGATCAAGCTGATCCTAACTGTTATAGGCCTATTTCTATTTTGCTGTGTTAATCAAAAGTGTTGGAAAAACGTGTCAACAATCAACTGACTGGCTTTCTTGATGTCTATAGTTGTCACATCCTGGCCAGTATAAGGTTAATTGTTTTGTAGTTTGGTCAGGACGTGGCAGAGGGTATTTGTTTTATGTTGTTCAGGGTGGTGTGTTTTGTAAAAATGGTGTTTGATTTAGTAATTCCGGGTGTTGGTTTATGTTTAGGTATTTCTATGTGGAGTCTAGTGAGTGTATGTCTATGTTTGGTTAATTGGGGTTGGGACTCTCAGTTGAAGGCAGGTGTTGTCTATCTGCCTTTGATTGAGAGTCCCATATAGTAGGGTGTGTTTGTGTTTGGTATTTGTTCTGTGTTTAGCCTTGTGCCTTACCAGACTGTTTTTGTTGAACGTTCGTTTCTTTGTTATTTTTGTATGTTCATTTTGAGAGTAATTAAAAATCAAGATGAGCATACACGTACCTGCTGCGTTTTGGTCCTCCTTCACCGACGACAACCGTGACAATAGTATTCTCTCTGGTATGCAATCTGGTTTTCCGCTCAGGTTATGGATGTGTCACTGCAACCTTAAAGGTCCTCAATGGTTTCACCATTGCCCTTGATTCTAAGAAATGTTGTGCTGCTATTTTTATGACTTGGCCAAAGCTTTTGATACAGTTGACTATTCCATTCTTGTGGGCTGGCTAAGGAGTATTGGTGTCTCTGAGGAGTCTTTAGCCTGGTTTGCTAACTACCTCTCTCAAAGAGTGCAGTGTATAAAGTCAGAACATCTGCTGTCTCAGCCACTGCCTGTCACCAAGGGAGGACACCAATGTTCGATCCTAGGCCCCACGCTCTTCTCAATTTACATCAACAACATAGCTCAAGCAGAAGAAAGCTCTCTTATCCATTTAGATGCAGATGATACAGTCTTATACTCAGCTGGCCCCTCCCTGGATTTTGTGTTAAATACTCTACAACAAAGCTTTCTTAGTGTCCAACAAGCTTTCTCTACCCTTAACCTTGTTCTGAACACCTCCAAAACAAAGGTCATGTGGTTTGGTAAGAAAAATGTCCCTCTCCCCACAGGTGTGATTACTACCTCTGAGGGTTTAGAGCCTGAGGTAGTCACCTCATAGAAGTACTTGGGAGAATGGCTAGACGGTACACTGTCCTTCTCTCAGCACATATCAAAGCTGCAGGCTAAAGTTAAATCAAGATTCTTTTGTAATCGCTCCTCTTTCACCCCAGCTGCCAAACTAACCCTGATTCAGATGACCATCCTACCCATGCTAGATTACGGAAACATAATTTATAGATCGGCAGGTAAGGGTGCTCTCGAACGGCTAGATGTTCTTTACCATTCCACCATCAGATTTGCCACCAATGTTCCTTATAGGACACATCACTGCACTCTATACTCCTCTGTAAACTGGTCATCTCTGTATACCCGTCGCAAGACCCACCAGTTGATTGCTTATTTATAAAACCCTCTTAGGCCTCACTCCCCCCTCCCCCCTCCCCCTATCAGAGATATCTACTACAGCCATCATCCTCCACATACAACACCCGTTCTGCCAGTCACAAGGACCCCAAAGCACATTCATGGGTCGCTCGTCTTTTAGGTTTGCTGCAGCGCGCGACTAGAACGAGCTGCATCAAACACTCAAACTGGACAGTTATATCTCATTTTCTTCATTCAAAGACTCAATCAAGGACACTCTTACTGACAGTTGTCTGCTTTGCGTAATGTGTTGTTGTCTCTACCTTCTTGCCCTTTGTGCTGTTGTCTGTGCCCAATGGTGTTTGTACCATGTTTTGTACTGCTACCATGTTGTGTTGTTACCATGATGTTGTCATGTTGCTGTGTTGTTGTCTTGGGTGTCTCTTTGTGTGGTGTTGTCTCTCTTGTCGTGATGTGTGTTTTGACTTGTATTTATAATTTATTAAAAAAGATTGATCCCAGCCCCCATTCTTAACTGACTTGCCTAGTTAAATAAGGTTAAATAAAATAAATTAAAAATAAATAAATATAAAATGGCTGAGTGAACCTCTTCCATTTAAAAGGCTATGGGGTGAACCTGTTCTTCAAGCTTCTCAAGGCTGGAACACTCTTATGTACGTTGTTTTTTAAATTGTCTAATAAATAAATAAAATCAGTTGAGTGTGATTTCTAAATTCTCTAACAAATTGGAGTGTTATTTAAGCGATCATCTAATCTTAAAGGAATTGAGAATGAATAAGAGGCAGACCAGTCTTTGAATACTTCAGATGATATATTTTATGCTCGACCTCTGGCTTAACTAGGCTATGCATTTAACCTTCAACAGCAGTTTATTTCCCAATACCACTAGAGCGCTGTTCATTTTGCCAGAGTTCTGAAAACATTACAGCCCCACTCAATAGAGAGACTCAAACGTGCAAGCTATTCAAGTGTGATGAAATACAACAACTGGGGTAGTTGTATAAATGAACCAGGCTGGCTGAGTGGACAATAAGTTGACGAGGTAACTGAAATGAACCAGACTGGCTGAGTGGACAATAAGTTGACGAGGTGACTGAAATGAACCAGACTGGCTGAGTGGACAATGAGTTGACGAGGTGACTGAAATGAACCAGACTGGCTGAGTGGACAATGAGTTGACGAGGTGACTGAAATGAACCAGACTGGCTGAGTGGACAATGAGTTGACGAGGTGACTGAAATGAACCAGACTGGCTGAGTGGACAATGAGTTGACGAGGTGATTGAAATATACCAGACTGGCTGAGTGGACAATGAGTTGACGAGGTGACTGAAATTAACCAGACTAGCTGAGTGGACAATTAGTTGACGAGGTGGCTGAAATGAGCCAGGAGGGCTGAGTGGACAATGAGTTGACGAGGTAACTGAAATGAGCCAGGAGGGCTGAGTGGACAATGAGTTGACGAGGTGACTGAAATGAACCAGACTGGCTGAGTGGACAATGAGTTGACGAGGTGACTGAAATGAGCCAGGATGGCTGAGTGGACAATGAGTTGACGAGGTAACTGAAATGAGCCGGACTGGCTGAGTGGACAATGAGTTGACGAGGTGACTAAAATGGAGGCATCAATGAAGATAGCCCTTCAACTATAATTGTCAGTCATTAGGACAGACACTGTGTACTAGGCTAACAGGGTCTGCACACTGGTAATGGTAGCAGCTTGGCAGTAGCCATGTTGATTGACAGAATCACTCACAGGTGGAAGGTACACCGGTAACTTGATACTGTACATGTTACAGATGATGATGATGATGATAGCTTTCCTTTTGGTGAAAATGCAAGATACTGAACTGAAACCTGATCAGAGGGTTGGAATCCTACTGTAACACCATGCAATCAAATCCTACTGTAACACCATGCAATCAAATCCTACTGTAACACCATGCAATCAAATCCTACTGTAACACCATGCAATCAAATCCTACTGTAACACCATGCAATCAAATCATACTGTAACACCATGCAATCAAATCCTACTGTAACACCATGCAATCAAATCATACTGTAACACCATGCAATCAAATCATACTGTAACACCATGCAATCAAATCCTACTGTAACACCATGCAATCACATCATACTGTAACACCATGCAATCAAATCCTACTGTAACACCATGCAATCAAATCCTACTGTAACACCATGCAATCAAATCCTACTGTAACACCATGCAATCAAATCCTACTGTAACACCATGCAATCAAATCCTACTGTAACACCATGCAATCAAATCCTACTGTAACACCATGCAATCACATCATACTGTAACACCATGCAATCAAATCCTACTGCAACACCATGCAATCAAATCCTACTGTAACACCATGCAATCAAATCCTACTGTAATACCATGCAATCACATCATACTGTAACACCATGCAATCACATCATACTGTAACACCATGCAATCACATCATACTGTAACACCATGCAATCAAATCCTACTGTAACACCATGCAATCAAATCCTACTGTAACACCATGCAATCAAATCCTACTGTAACACCATGCAATCAAATCCTACTGTAACACCATGCAATCAAATCCTACTGTAACACCATGCAATCAAATCCTACTGTAACACCATGCAATCACATCATACTGTAACACCATGCAATCAAATCCTACTGCAACACCATGCAATCAAATCCTACTGTAACACCATGCAATCAAATCCTACTGTAATACCATGCAATCACATCATACTGTAACACCATGCAATCACATCATACTGTAACACCATGCAATCAAATCCTACTGTAACACCATGCAATCACATCATACTGTAACACCATGCAATCACATCATACTGTAACACCATGCAATCAAATCCTACTGTAACACCATGTAATCACATCATACTGTAACACCATGCAATCAAATCCTACTGTAACACCATGCAATCAAATCCTACTGTAACACCATGCAATCAAATCCTACTGTAATACCATGCAATCAAATCCTACTGTAACACCATGCAATCACATCATACTGTAACACCATGCAATCAAATCCTACTGTAACACCATGCAATCAAATCCTACTGTAATACCATGCAATCAAATCCTACTGTAACACCATGCAATCACATCATACTGTAACACCATGCAATCAAATCCTACTGTAACACCATGCAATCAAATCCTACTGTAACACCATGCAATCAAATCCTACTGTAACACCATGCAATCAAATCCTACTGTAACACCATGCAATCAAATCCTACTGTAACACCATGCAATCAAATCCTACTGTAACACCATGCAATCAAATCCTACTGTAATACCATGCAATCACATCCTACTGTAACACATGCAATCACATCATACTGTAACACCATGCAATCACATCATACTGTAACACCATGCAATCAAATCCTACTGTAACACCATGCAATCAAATCCTACTGTAACACCATGCAATCAAATTCTACTGTAACACCATGCAATCAAATCCTACTGTAACACCATGCAATCACATCATACTGTAACACCATGCAATCACATCATACTGTAACACCATGCAATCAAATCCTACTGTAACACCATGCAATCACATCATACTGTAACACCATGCAATCAAATCCTAATGTAACACCATGCAATCCCAGTACAGTATCTTTAGAGTACTTTACAAGGCAGACTACCAACATCCTCCCCAATAATATATCATAACAACATGTTCAGTGAGGGGCAGCAAGGCATGCAGGCCTTATTTCAAATTCCTAGGAGGTAGGCCTTCACAACGGAATCTATTATCCTGAGATCAATATAAAATAATGGCTCATAATATTGAAGGAGTTCTTAGAGCAGGGATCATTAACAACAGTCAGCCGCAGGCTGATTCTTATTTTCTTGAGCGGATGGTCAGGAGGCCCGGAACATAATTACGACTAATTTGTAGACTGCAAATTAACCACAAGAAGCCAAACAGATATAATATTTCACTAAAACATAATCATTTCAAACCTTGCCTACATTTGTATACAATAACATATATCTCTTTATTATGTGTGAGAATACTTTGGAACAGATTTCAACATTTAAATAACTTGGAGCTGATTTGCTGGTGTTTTTACAGTCTTTTATGTCCAACAATAAAATAATATAATAATAAAGATTAAAGTAACCCACAGGCCGCCAGCTGGGGAACTCTGCCTTAGAGGCTCTGTTTCTTTAACCCATGCAATGTATAGATTGTATTTCAAGACTATAGATAATATTTAATTGTCTCCGAATTACTGAGCTGAATACTTGAAGGCAGTGCTTAGGGCGGTATTTTCCAACTCCGATTCCGTGGCTACAATAAAATGTGTGCTGTTGGGGGTACTGGAGGACTAGAGTTGGGCCATTGGGGGAACTGGAGGACTGGAGTTGGGCTGTTGGGGGAACTGGAGGACTGGAGTTGGGCTGTTGGGGGATACTGGAGGACCGGAGTTGGGCCATTGGGGGTACTGGAGGACCGGAGTTGGGCCATTGGGGGAACTAAAAGACTGGAGTTGGGCCATTGGGGGTACTGGAGGACTGGAGTTGGGCCGTTGGGTGAACTGGAGCACTGGAGTTGGGCTGTTGGGGGTACTGGAGGACTGGAGTTGGGCTGGTGGGTGTACTGGAGCACTGGAGTTGGGCTGTTGGGGGTACTGGAGGACTGGAGTTGGGCTGGTGGGTGTACTGGAGCACTGGAGTTGGGCTGTTGGGGTACTGGAGGACTGGAGTTGGGCTGTTGGGCGTACTGGAGGACTGGAGTTGGGCTGTTGGGGTACTGGAGGACTGGAGTTGGGAAACACTGGCTGAGGGAACGTTTGTTTGCATCGTAAAAAGTTTTTTAGAGTAGAATTATAAAATTAATTTTGGACTGAGCTGTGAAAGCATCACACCAGATAACAGCAGTCCTATGGGGAGAAAAGCAGATCAAATTGTGTGTTTCATGGAAGACAACCCACCCTGGCATTACCCAGACAGAAAACTCTTAGAGATGAAGCCTCCCAGAAAGATCTGTTATTGGCTGGCTGTGTGGCATATTGAAGTCTATAAAATCACCAGGGTGTACACACTGGGTATATGATGGGGCTGAAGGGAGGGTTCAGCCATAGTCTTATTGGCTACGGAGCTTCCTAATACCTTGCACAGCAGACTGGCATAAGACAGAGCACATGAATGAAAGGAGAGTCACAGAAGATATGGTGATAGCTCTGATAGCTCAGGTCTGTGTAGTACTAATCTATAGTAGTAGAGGGGATGACTTGCTGCGAATGTTTATTGAGTTGTTTTATTTTCTGCCTTTCCTATTCCAGACATTCTGAAATTCACTAAAGCATCCCATGTATGTAGCTTTAGTCTTTCACTTTCCCCTATGTCGTTCCCCTGCACCCTCCCTCCGCATCAGACAGACACGGTGGCGAGCTGAGATCCAGTGGGATGAAGATCCAGCCCTGCTGTTGTAAGCCTGTTGCCGCAGAACCACCTTCAGCTGTGCTGAAATCAACCACGCCGAATTCTATTTCTTTATGTAGCCAGGGGGAGCACCCTTGAGATAATCATTTCATTTCAGAGCAATAGAGAGAGAAGGACGGTCCAAGCGGAGCAAGCCAGCCACACACCATCGATCAGTCTTGCCATGTCAGGAAACAGCACTGGATCCAAATAGGAACAGCATACTGCATTAGGGAAATTCATTGCACTCCAGTTTCGATTGTGATCACTTTCAAATGGCCAATACTGTTCGCAGGTTTGTGTTTTTCATCATAAATCTTGTTCTGGAAGCAGCTCTGCAGAGTTGTCACTAGCTAGCACAGCCACAAAGTCATAAACTCTGATTTTAAACCTAACCTTAACCACACTCAACCGATGAGGCACATGCCTGCAGAACAAGCAATGAGCATCAAATAAGACCAGTGTGAAGTATGCACACCTGTCACAAGGGCCAGACCAACATCATGCACCCTGGATAACTATATATTATTGTCCTGAGGAAGAGTCCAGTTTGCAGACTTGGTGATAGCAGATTGAACGAACTCAGACTTGATGGTAACAGATTGAACAAACTCAGACTTGATGATAGCAGATTGAACAAACTCAGACTTGATGATAGCAGATTGAACAAACTCAGACTTGATGATAGCAGATTGAACAAACTCAGACTTGATGATAGCAGATTGAACAAACTCAGACTTGATGGTAACAGATTGAACAAACTCAGACTTGATGGTAACAGATTGAACAAACTCAGACTTGATGATAGCAGATTGAACAAACTCAGACTTGATGATAGCAGATTGAACAAACTCAGACTTGATGATAGCAGATTGAACAAACTCAGACTTGATGGTAACAGATTGAACAAACTCAGACTTGACGGTAACAGATTGAACAAACTCAGACTTGATGGCAGCAGATTGAACAAACTCAGGCACACTGTGGGGAGGACCATGAAGACACACTGTGGGGGAGGACCATGAAGACACACTGTGGGGGAGGACCATGAAGACACACTGTGGGGGAGGACCATGAAGACACCCTGTGGGGGTGGACCATGAAGACACACTGTGGGGAGGACCATGAAGACACACTGTGGGGGAGGACCATGAAGACACACTGTGGGGGAGGACCATGAAGACACACTGTGGGGGAGGACCATGAAGACACCCTGTGGGGGTGGACCATGAAGACACACTGTGGGGAGGACCATGAAGACACACTGTGGGGGTGGACCATGAAGACACACTGTGGGGGTGGATCATGAAGACACACTGTGGGGGAGGACCATGAAGACACACTGTGGGGGAGGACCATGAAGACACACTGTGGGGGAGGACCATGAAGACACCCTGTGGGGTGGACCATGAAGACACCCTGTGGGGTGGACCATGAAGACACACTGTGGGGGTGGACCATGAAGACACACTGTGGGGGTGGATCATGAAGACACACTGTGGGGGAGGACCATGAAGACACACTGTGGGGGAGGACCATGAAGACACACTGTGGGGGAGGACCATGAAGAGACACTGTGGGGGTGGACCATGAAGACACACTGTGGGGGTGGACCATGAAGACACCCTGTGGAGGTGGACCATGAAGACACACTGTGGGGGTGGACCATGAAGACACACTGTGGGGGAGGACCATGAAGACACACTGTGGGGGTGGACCATGAAGACACACTGTGGGGGTGGGTCATGAAGACACACTGTGGGGGTGGATCATGAAGACACACTGTGGGGGTGGATCATGAAGACACACTGTGGGGGTGGACCATGAAGACACCCTGTGGGGGAGGACCATGAAGACACCCTGTGGGGGTGGATCATGAAGACACACTGTGGGGGTGGACCATGAAGACACACTGTGGGGTTGGATCATGAAGACACACTGTGGGGGTGGACCATGAAGACACACTGTGGGGGTGGATCATGAAGACACACTGTGGGGGAGGACCATGAAGACACACGGTGGGGGAGGACCATGAAGACACACTGTGGGGGAGGACCATGAAGACACACTGTGGGGATGGACCATGAAGACACACTGTGGGGGAGGACCATGAAGACACACTGTGGGGGAGGACAATGAAGACACACTGTGGGGGTGGACCATGAAGACACACTGTGGGGGTGGACCATGAAGACACACGGTGGGGGTGGACCATGAAGACACATGGTGGGGGTGGACCATGAAGACACCCTGTGGGGGTGGACCATGAAGACACACTGTGGGGGAGAACCATGAAGACACACTGTGGGGGAGGACCATGAAGACACACTGTGGGGGTGGACCATGAAGACACCCTGTGGGGGTGGACCATGAAGACACCCTGTGGGGGTGGACCATGAAGACACATTAACAAAGAGCTGTAGCTAGTTTCAGAATGGGTGGCAAGGAATAAGTTAGTCCTAAATATTTCAAAAACGAATAGCATTGTATTTGGGACAAATCATTCAATAAACCCTAAACCTCCACTAAATCTTGTAATAAATAATGTGGAAATTGAGCAAGTTGAGGTGACTAAACTGCTTGGAGTAACCCTGGATTGTAAACCGTCATGGTCAAAACATATTGATGCAGTAGTAGCTAAGATGGGGAGAAGTCTGTCCATAATAAAGCTCCGCTCTACCTTCTTAACCACACTATCAACAAGGCAGGTCCTACCGACCCTAGTTTTGTCACACCTGGACTACTGTTCAGTCCTGTGGTCAGGTGCCACAAAGAGGGACTTGCAATCGGCTCAGAACAGGGTAGCATGGCTGGCCCTTGGATGTACACAGAGAGCTAAGATTAATAATATGCATGTCAATCTCTCCTGGCTCAAAATGGAGGAGAGATTGACTTCATCACTGCTTGTATTTATGAGAGGTATTGACATGTTGAATGCACCGAGCTGTCTGTCTAAACTACTGGCACACAGCTCAGATACCCATGCATACCCCACAAGACATGCCACCAGAGGTCTCTTCACAGTCCCCAAGTCCAGAACAGACTATGGGAGGCGCACAGTACTACATAGAGCCATGACTACATGGAACTCAATTCCACATCAAGTAACTCATGCAAGCAGTAAAATTTGATTTTAAAAACTGATAAAAAATACACCTTATGGAACAGCGGGGTCTGTGAAGCAACACAAACATAGGCACAGAATGATATAAGCTTTATTTAACTAGGCAAGTCAGTTAAGAACAAATTGTTATTTACAATGACGGCCTACCCCAGACTCTGCTGGGCCAATTGTGCGCCGCCCTATGGGACTCCCAATCACAGCTGGATGTGATGCAGCCTGGATTCGAATCAGGGACTGCAGTGACACCTCTTGCACTGAGATGCAGTGCCTTAGACCTCTGTGCCACTCGGGAGCCCCACATGCATATGTCATGTCTCTACTATGGTTAAATGAGATGACAAGCTATTTTATCAAATCGATTACTAACGTTTAATTGATTACAGGATTGAATTAAACCATGCAACAATTAAACCATTAATAACCTGGGGCACCACGGAAGCATTAGTTTATGTAGAATCCACTCTTAAAGCATTAGTATCTCCCGAATCCACTCTTAAAGATCTGCAGTTGCAACTGCATCATCTCATATCAAGAGCTGGTAAGAAAACGCATGCAGCCTGTTAGCTCGCTAGCAGATGAGCTAAAAAATTCTAAATCGACTTTACTGGCCTGCATCAATTATTCAATATTCAGATACCTGGATGTATATAATATTTAACGCATGATGTAAACAAGTTATTCTCCAGTAAATATTTCTGGGAAAGAACAGAAAGCAACACTGAGAACACGCACTAGACCAGATCCCGACCGAGAACTTCCCACCTCCCTCCTGTCTCGCCGTAGCGCTCGCAGCCTCCTCGTTGCAGCATCATCATCACGTAGCAAGCACCACAAACCCTCTCCTGCTAACGTTAGTTAGCTGTCAGTGGCCAGAGCTTCCACCATTCTTGCATACTGCAAACTTCACATAAATACAGTTTTACAAGTATATTTACAACCGTTTTGCAGCAACTATGGTTGTTTTCATCAGTATATTACCTGGCTGGCGCGAGAAGTGGTGGGGAGAACAATTGGTTCCCCTATAGCCCCCGCTGCGCGTGTGAATAAATGAATAAGAGAGGCAGCTGGAATGGCTTCAAACAATACAAGGTTGTTGTGGCTGGAAGAAGCGCCTGCAACTCCTTGTCCTGGTGTTGTACCGAAAATCTCCCCCTGCCAGAATCCCCCCCCTTCGCGTTTTTCATTGCTGCGACTTGCTTGCTAGTTGAGATTTCTGCTCTTCACTCCGTTGTTAGTTTAGCCTACATTTCACTGATCTTAGAAGCAGAAAGCATTTTTGTCAACAGTTTTCGGTTTGGCAATTTGTTTCAAGTGTATGTGGCGGTTCTAGCTCGTATGGCACCCGGGGGTGCCCCGTGCTGCCCCGGCAAGCTTCCGCCCTGGGCGGCTGCCCATGTCGCTCGTACCTAAATCCGCTTCTGATTTTTGTATTAGTCTATAATTAAATATCTGCCAAAATTCGTCATCTCTCCCATGTCTTATTCGACTAGTATTTTTGAAAGTGTAAGGATAATAATTCAGCCATAATTGTTCTGAAATGTTTATTGCTTGCCAACGTTTTACCTCCTCCTTTATGTTTAATATAACACACATACATTAATTATTCATTTCGGTTGCCTATCCTGACGTGAAGTTTATTCTATAGAAAGTATTTGACTCTGATGTGTGTCACAGATTTGACTCTAGCCACAAAATTAAGGAAATTAAAAGGGAGGGGGAGAATTCTGACATGGGGGGGGGATTTTTGGCACAACACCTGTTATCACCGGCAACAACGTCGCCTATGGGCACAAACCCACCGTCTCTGGACCAGACTGGACTGGCAAAAAGTGCTCTTCACTGATGAGTCGCGGTTTTGTCTCACCAGGGGTGATGGTCGGATTCGTGTTTATTGTCGAAGGAATGAGAGTTACACCAAGGCCTGTATTCTGGAGTGGGATCGATTTGGAGGTGGAGGGTCCGTCATGGTCTGTGGCGGTGTGTCACAGCATCATCGGACTGAGCTTGTTGTCATTGCAGGCAATCTCAACACTGTGCGTTACAGGGAATACATCCTCCTCCCTCATGTGGTACCCTTCCTGCAGGCTCATCCTGACATGACCCTCCAGCATGACAATGCCACCAGCCATACTGCTCGTTCTGTGCGTGATTTCCTGCAAGACAGGAATGTCAATGTTCTGCCATGGCCATCGAAGAAATAATTCCATTGAGCACGTTTGGGACCTGTTGGATCGGAGGGTGAGGGCTAGGGCCATTTGCTCCAGAAATTTCCAGGAACTTGCAGGTGTCTTGGTGGAAGAGGGGGTAACATCTCACAGCAAGAACTGGCGAATCTGGTGCAGTCCATGAGGAGCAGATGCACTGCAGTACTTAATGCATTAATGCAGCTGGGGACCACACCAGATATTGACTGTTCATTTTGATTTTGACCCCCCCTTTGTTCAGGGACACATTATTCCATTTCTGTTAGTCACATGTCAGTGGAACTTGTTCAGTTTATGTCTCATTTGTTGAGTCTTTTTATGTTCATACAAATATTTACACATGTTAAGTTTGCTGAAAATAAACGCAGTTGACAGTGTTTAGAATAGAATGTTACTATAGAGCTTTATACAACGGGTGTGTCTAATCCTGAATGCTGATTGGTTAAAACCGCATTCCAGCCAAGTGTCTATTCCACGAGTTACCACCGGCTAAATCTATGACGTTATAATGCCTATTTACTCTGTTCCATCTGACTGCGCAATCCACTGTCTCACCAGCCCAGCCAGGCAATTTATAAACTTGATCTCCACTATAAAAAGCATCTAGACATTATCTCTCATTTCTTTTAGACTAACATTTAGTTTTCTATAGCGGATATTTGTACCTTGCCATAAACCTTTCTGTCTCTCTTTCCGGCATTTGCAACATTGTTTCAATATTGAAATTCGATCTCCAGCTGTCCCATAGTAATGAACGTGTCAGGAGTCAGGACGAGACAGACAGGCAGACAGCGTTTCTCAGCCAGTCGAAATCATGAATCAGCTGGCATTTGTTTTATGTATATACAAAAAATGTCAATTGAAAAAAGGTGAAACAAGACAAAGTGCAGCAATTTTCCAGCTTCAGTTTGAAGTGATTGTGTTAGCTGTGTTGTTGGCTAGCTCCTCTGAACAACAGTGTCCGGACAAGTGAGCACATTTTCTATGCGAAATCGCACCTCATTAGCTCATTGTTATGGATCTATCCAAATAAATGTCACTAGAAAACAGCTTAAACAAATACAAATGCTGCTACTTGAAGTTATTCTGGCTGCACTATTTGATTGTGACTGTAAATTAGCCTTAGTTGGCTAGCTAGCAAGCAAGTGATGCCAGACAGTATGGCAATGGAACATTTAGAATGAACGTGAGTCCATAGATACAGAACAAAAAGACTGAACGACTGGGTCGCGTCTCTGGTAACCCGAACCGATAGAACGAACGACCAGCCGTCTTGGGTAGCAACCCTAGATTTGTGTCGGGACCAAATCTTGTGGAAGGATGAAATACTATGAATAAGTTAATCAAAATAACGGTATTAAATAAAAATATGTAAATCATCATTTTAATATGTTGGTAACCTGTTGTATAAAAGTGATAATGCCCTTGAAGCCGGTGTTTAGAGGATATACTGTATTGGCACAACACCCCTGCCAATATATCCTCCAAACACTGGCTTCTCTGTCCTTATCACTTAAAAAATGTTCTCTCTATTCTTTTCTAGTCTATGATATGGTATTCCGTTCTTTTCTGTTTTGTTCTTTGCTGTTCTATTCTGTTCTATTATATAATATTCTGTTCTATGATATAATGTTCTATTATGTTCTATTCTGTTCTGTGCTATGATATAATATTCTATTCTGTTCTATGATATAATACTACGTTATATTCTGATCTATTCTGTTCTATGATATAATGTTCTGTTCTCTTTTGTTCTATTATGTTGTCTTCTGTTCTGTTTTATTATATAATATTCTGTTCTATTCTGTTCTGTTATATTCTGTTTCATTCTATACTATTCTGTTCTATTCTGTTCTATTATGTTCTATTCTGTTCTATTCTAATCTGTTCGATGAAATAATATTCTGTTCTGTTCTGTTCTTTTCTAATCTGTTCTATGATATAATATTCAGTTCTATTCTGTTCTGTTCTATTATGTTCTCTTCTGTTCTATTATATTCTGTTATTTTCTGTTTTATTCTATACTATACTATTCTGTTCTATTCTATTCTGTTCTATTATATTCTGTTATATTCTGTTCTATTATATTATGTTTTATTCTGTTCCATATTCTGTTTTATTACATTATGTTCCATTATATTATATTCTATTTTGTTCTATTCTGTTCCATTCTATTCAATTTTATTCTATTCTATTCTATAATATTATATTATGTTCTGCTCTATTCTATTATTTTCTTTTCTATTCTGTTCTACTCTATTGTATTTTGTTATATGATATAATATTATGTTCTGTTCTGTTCTATTATCTTCTATGATATAATATTATTTTCTATTCTAATATGTTCTATGATATGATATTCTGTTCTATTCTGTTCTATTCTATTCTATTCTGTTATATTATGTAATAGTATATTCTATTCTGTTATTTTCTATTCTATTATGTTCTACGATATAATATTATGTTCTATTCTGTTGTATTCTGTTCTGTTTTATTATATAATACTATGTTATATTCTGTTCTTTCCTGTTCTAATCTATTCTGTTCTAGTCTGTTCTGTTCTGTTAAATTATATAATATTGTGTTATATTGTGTTATATTATATTCTGTTCTAATTTATTCATTTACATTATTTTATATTCTATTCTGTTCTGTTATTTTCTGTTATATTATATTATACTAGAAACAGCGGGAGAGGTGGAGATACTTTGAATGATCGGCTTTGAAAAGCCAACTGACATTTACTCCTGAGGTGCTGACCTGTTGCACCCTCGACAACCACTTTGATTATTATTATTTGACCCTGCTGGTCATCTATGAACATTTGAACATCTTGGCCATGTTCTGTTATAATCTCCACCCGGCACAGCCAGAAGAGGACTGACCACCCCTCATAGCCTGGTTCCTCTCTAGGTTTCTTCCTAGGTTCCGGCCTTTCTAGGGAGTTTTTCCTAGCCACTGTGCTTCTACATCTGCATTGCTTGCTGTTTGGGGTTTTAGGCTGGGTTTCTGTATAGCACTTTGTGACATCAGCTGATGTAAGAAGGGCTTTATAAATACATTTGATTGATTGATTGATTGATTGATTGATTGATTGATTGATTGATATTATATTCGGTTTATTCTGTTATAATCTATTCTGTTGTATTCTGTTGTATTCTTTTCTATTTTGTTCCATTCTGTTTTATTATCTAATATTGTGTTCTATTCTGTTATTTTCTATTATATTCTGTTCTATTATGTTTTATTCTATACTATTCTGTTCTATTATATTATGTTCTATTATATTATATTCTGTTATATTCTCTTATATTCTATTCTGTTATATTATATTGTATTCTGTTTTATTCTATTCTGTTATATTATATTGTATTCTATTCTATTCTGTTCTGTGCTATTCTATTATATTATGTTCTATTCTGTACTATTCTGTTCTATTCTGTTGTGTTCTATTCTGTTCTGCTCTTTTATGTTATATTATATTCTGCTATATTCTATTCTGTTCTACTCTATTGTGTTCTATTCTATTCTATTCTGTTCTATTTTATTCTGTTCTACTCTATTGTGTTCTATTCTATTCTGTTCTATTTTATTCTGTTCTACTCTATTATGTTCCATTCTGTTCTGTTCTATTCTGTTCTATTTTATTCTGTTCTACTCTATTATGTTCCATTCTGTTCTGTTCTATTCTGTTCTTCTCTTTTATGTTATATTATATTCTGCTATATTCTATTCTGTTCTACTCTATTATGTGCTATTCTATTCTGTTCTATTCTGTTCTATTCTGTTCTACTCTATTATGTGCTATTCTATTCTGTTCCATTCTATTCTGTTCTATTCTATTCTATCCTATTATTTTACTTTCTGTTTTATTCTGTTCTATTCTGTTCTGTCGTATTATGCTATATTCTGTTATATTCTATAATGTTATATTCTAGTCTGTTCTATTCTATTATGTTCTATTATATTCAATTATGTTCTGTTCTATTCTGTTTTATTCTATACTATTATGTTCCGTTCTATTCTGTTCGGTTCTGTTCTATTCTGTTCGGCTCTGTTCTAGTCTATTCAATTTGATAATGTTAAGATCTATTCTGTTGTGTTCTATTCTATCCTTCTCTATTCTCTTCTATTCTCTTCTATTCTCTTCTATTTCTCTCTGTTGTTTCTGTATTGGATGACTCAGTTGTGTCTGACAGACAGACAGGTGTCTGGATGTGGAGGGGTTTGACATCAGACACGAAGTGGAAACAAGGTCATCTGATCTGATTCACTTAATTAAACAGACGATCAATCTGTTTCACCATAATATCTGGAAATAGCTCTGTTGAAGTTCCACATTATGTTGCACAGACAGCTGAGAACTGCTATAACTGGATGTGGCTGTCTCTTTTGGTCTGTTTTGCTGTAGTTTACAACTGTAGAATGTGGAAATATTTCTAAGGATTGGTCACTATAGTTAATAACTGATTCATTACTTTTTCCAGAGGTACATTTGTTTTTATCTTTCATTTGGCTGTATTCACTATTGCTGTTCTGTCTCAGTTTCATCATGGTGTTATAGCCATAGCTACAGTTCTATCTGTTCTTTCAGTGAAATCCTTTTCAGATTACTTCACACTACTAGTACACCAGCCACCCATGTGGTGAAAGATTGAACTGCACACCGCTAAGAGTTAAGGAACACTGTTATAGAGATATGTTATAAAGGATTTGTATAATTTCAGTCAGTAGTTTTGAAAGTGGCGCTCATTAGCCAAAATGGGTCACAGAAAATGTTACACATTTGTGTACACATCATCCATTTCGTATAATATATTACGTCCTGCATTTTCTTAAATAATTCCCCCTGCCACTCATATATGTTATGAATTCCAATTCATACAATACGCTACGATTTGTTTATGCTTAAGCTCCCGTTCAGTCTCTTTAAGTTGTCCCTATAACTATGTAATTACATGGTAATAGGGTTTACTGGTATCAGTTATTGCAAAATTGGAACAAGGACTGTGTAATTATACATCCAATTGCTGAAGGTTATTCCACATGTACCAATGCTATTACACATGTTCTTGTTCCACTATGTAACACATTTGAAAGTCACCTATGAATTACCATGTTAATAATGCCAACCAAATTGTGACCTTGTTTCAAGTAACTACATGACAATAATAATTACACATGCAATAACTTTCAGAAAGTGGATGTGAAATTACACAGTCCTTGTCCCAATTGTGAAATAACAGATACCGCTAAACCCTATTACTATTTAATTACATAGTAATAACTTTGTAACTACCATGTTGTTAATGTGTTGTTACTACTGTTATTACTGTGTAAAAAGTGTTACCGAGTTTAGTCATGTGTCAGGCCTATGTTAGTGTCTACTATGAAGGCTTGATTTAAGTCAAAGA
Organism: Salmo trutta; assembly: GCF_901001165.1. NCBI lineage: Eukaryota > Metazoa > Chordata > Actinopteri > Salmoniformes > Salmonidae > Salmo > Salmo trutta. The sequence goes on from NC_042974.1 coordinate 12,160,616, forward strand.
GGGGAGCTATATAATTAAGCAATAAGGCCCGAGGGGGTATGGTATATGGCCAATATACCACGGCTAAGAGCTGGTTGTCTGCACGACGCAACGCGGAGTGCCTGGATACAGCCCTTAGCCGTGGTATATTGGCAATATACCACAAACCCCAGAGGTGCCTTATTGCTATTATAAACTGGTGACCAATGTAATTAGCGCAGTAAAAATACATGTTTTGTCATATGGTGTACGGTCTGATATACCATGGCTGTCAGCCAATCAGCATTCAGGGCTCGAACCACCCAGTTTATAAAACTGTTTTTGCCATGGGCAGGCAGAATTCCATAAGATTCAATTAACTCTTAGATGATAGGGTAGGTGCTTAATCTCTCATTTAGTGGTTTATCCGTTTATAATTATTTTCTCCACTGACAATTTTCATCCATGAATAGGAATGATTAATAGATTCATAGTTAATGTCAAAAAATATGAATCAATTTAATTCAGTTACATTTCAATCCACACTCGTTTCTGTAAGTAGTCTAGTTTAATGTATTTATTCAAACAAAGTTTGTGCTCAATCTTATATGTAGATTAAACAGTGTGAGTTGAATGATTTGGTCCAACAATTTCGTTTTTATTCTTGTTATTTTTTATTTTTTTCAGGCTGTGATGAGCTTGATATACAGTGGGAAGAAAAAGTATGTAACCCTTTGGAATTACCTGGATTTCTGCGTAAATTGGTCATCAAATTTGATCTGATCTTTATGTAAGTCACAAGAATATACAAACATAGTGTGCTTAAACTAATAACACACAAATTATTGTATTTTTCTGGTTTATATTGAATACATAATTTAAACATTCCCAGTGTAGGTTGTAGAAAGTTAGTGAACCCCTAGGCTAATGACTTCTCCAAAAGCTAATTGGAGTCAGCTAACCTGGAGTCCAATCAATGAGACGAGATTGGATATGTTGGTTAGAGCTGCCTTGCCCTATAAAAAACACTCACAAAAGTTTACTATTCACAAGAAGCATTGCCTGATGTGAAGCATTGCCTGATGTGAACCATGCCTCGAACAAAAGAGATCTCAGAAGACCTAAGATTAAGAATTGTTGACTTGCATAAAGCTGGAAAGGGTTACACAAGTATCTCCAAAAGCCTTGATGTTCATCAGTCCACAGTAAGACAAATTGTTTATAAATGGAGAAAGTTTAGCACTGTTGCTACTCTCCCTAGGAGTGGCCGTCCTACAAAGATGACTGCAAGAGCACAGTGCAGAATGCTCAATGACGTTAAGAAGAATCCTAGAGCGTCAGCTAGAAACTTACAGAAATCTCTGGAACATGCTAACATCTCTGTTGACGGGTCTACGATATGTAAAACACCAAACAAGAATGGTGTTCATGGGAGAACACCACGGAAGAAACCACTGCTGTCCAAAGAAAACATTGCTGCACGTCTAAAGTTTGCAATAGTGCACCTGGATGTTCCACATCACTACAGGCAAAATATTCTGTGAACAGATGAAACTACAGTTGTTGTTTGGAAAGAACACAGCATCAAAACCTCATCCCAACTGTAAAGTATGGTGGAGGGTGCATCATGGTTTGGGGCTGCTTTGCTGCCTCGGGGCGTGGACAGTTTGCTACCATCGACGGAAAAATGTATTCCCAAGTTTATCAAGACATTTTTCAGGAGAATGTTAGGCTATCTGTCCGCCAATTGAAGCTCAACAGAAGTTGGGTGATGCAACAGGACAACGACCCAAAACACAGAAGTAAATCAACAACAGAATGGCTTCAACAGACAAAAATAGGCCTTCTGGAATGGCCCAGTCAGAGTCCTGACCTCAAGAGAACAGTTCACACCAGACATCCCAAGTATATTGCTGAACGGAAACAGTTGTGTAAATTCCTCCTGACCGTTGTGCAGGTCTGATCCACAGATACAGAAAAAGTTTGGTTGAGGTTATTGCTGCCAAAGGAGGGTCAACCAGTTATTAAATCCAAGGGTTCACATACTTTTTCCACCCTGCACTGTGAATGATTATACGGTGTGTTCAAAAAAGACATGAAAATGTAAATTATTTGTGTGTTATTAGTTTAAGCAGACTGTTTGTCTATTGTTGTGACCTAGATGAAGATCAGATCAAATTTTATGACCAATTTATGCAGAAATCCAGGTAATTCCAAAATGTTCACATAGTTTTTCTTGCCACTATAGGCTACAGACAGCGGCTGCTCTAGAACTCTTGTCCCAGTCAGGTATGCTAGAGGAAGCCTTGTGGGCATTCGGCCCCAGAGTCTGACTCCGTCCCCTCACACCTCCATGTGAGGCCTGGGGTGTGGGGGGTCAGACTGCAGCTTAGGCCCAGTCTCCCTGGCTGACCCAGATGGCAGAGGGAGGGACACAGAGGTAGTATTGGGAGCAGAGGCCGGCAGGGGCTGTTACACAGGTGGGGCTGGTGGCCAGCCTGTATTGTGTGAGCACAGGGCTATGGTCTCAACAGACGCCGTCCCTCCCACTGCCATCAGCTGTCCGTCTGCTCAGGGGGAGCTCAACCTGTCACACTGCACAGGGGCTAAGAATGTTCCTCCCTACACACACACACACACACACACACACACACACACACACACACACACACACACACACACACACACACACACACACACACAGACACACACACACACACACACACACACACACACACACACACACACACACACACACACACAAGAACATGCAAACACATGAACATGCTGACACACAGACACACACACATGCACAAACATGTTTACACAAACACATACTCAGGACCCTAACTACATCTGAGGACAATTTGGGGTAATTTTGGGGGGAACTCAGTCGGGGTCTCAACTTCCTGTTGAGAGTTAGAATAGTAGAATGCACAAGGTGACATTTCTAAACTTGGTTGTGCATCAGCAGTTTTCACTGACAGTCACTCAATTAACCCATATCTGTTACATTGTTTAGATTGGTAAATGAGTCTAGCCAGCTATCTAAACTTGTAGTAATCATGGCCGAATACCAACTGGGCAGGCAGGGTATGTGCCCAGGGTCCCTGAGCTCCAGGGAGCCCCAATTGATTTTGTTAGTCACTCTCGCTCAAATATCATATTAACATTTAGATACGTTTTTATTAAGGCATATATACACTTTTCTATCCTAAATATTAGGAATAAGTAAAGACTTTGATTTCTGGTTAAACAGATGTAAAAGGGGTATTAGAAAACATCTACCAGAAAAAGACTTAAAAGGTATCAGAAATACAACATAACACTATATTGTAAAGACCCCTTCCAACTAATAGCAACACTTGTATTCAGCTTTGGAGAAATAATTTGCCTTGTGTAAGTTTGAAACATTACCTGTAATGGCATTACTGTGTCTTGTATTTCCACCACCAAAAACACACATAATGTACCTTGAAGACGTTTTCTCATTTCTCATGAGGAGGGAGGATAATGAAAGTTCCCAGAAGTAACAAGTAAAGGTAGACCTATCAATTAGTTATAGTGTTTTTACTGATATCAAGTTTTTTTATGAATTGTTAAGTGATTAAAACTAGAAATACATGTTATCAGTTACCAAACTGGGCTTGATTTCAACTTCCACAGACATGGTTTTTGGCACATCCAGACCGAGTTTAATTTCAACGTCCATAGATGTTGATTTTTGGTCTGGTCTGCCTTGATTTGACTCAAACATAGACATCCATGATTCCAGTCTGGACCCAATCTGAACCAATCATAGACGTCTATGTTTCACGAGCTTGGAGAGCAAGGTACACTACAGTATAGTACAGTACAGTAAAAAAAAAAGAATGCGTAGAGTTCAATACAGTAAAGAAAATTACAGTACAGTACTCTACTCTAATCTACTTTACTCAACTGTTATGTGCTGTACTCTACTCTACTGTACTCTACTGTACTCTACCATACTGTACTCTACTGTACTCGACTCTACTGTACTCGACTCTACTGTACACTACTCTACTGTATTCAACTCTACTGTACTCTACTGCACTCTACTATACTATACTCTACTGTACTGTACTCTACCATACTATACTTTACTCTACTGTTATGTGTTGTACTCTACTGTGCTGTACTCTACTGTACTGTACTATACTGTACTCTACTCTACTGTACTCTACTGTACAGTACTCTACTCTACTGTACTCTACTGTACTCTACTGTACAGTACTCTACTCTACTGTACTCTACTGTACTCCACTGTATTCTACTGTACTACTGTACTCTACTGTACTCTACTCTACTCTACTCCACTGTACTCTACTGTACTCTACTCTACTGTACTTTACTTTATTCTACTCTACTCTATTCTACTGTACACTACTGTATCGTGGAATTGCCCAACACTTTATTTTGATGCTCATCTTGCCATCTATCACTTTGGGGCCACATTTATCACTTGAATGCTGTTGTTAGCTGACCCAGAATGGACAATTCTGACCACGTTGTCTCCCCTCTGAAAAGTCTGTCCTGCTGCTTACCTTCGACTGTGGCTACAGCTGCTCTGTTCTCTCTCCTGTGACCCTCTGCCTGTCTGTCTGCAGCTGTCCCCCTTTTCACTGGGTCTCTCCCTCCCTCCATCCAGACCCACATGAGTCCCAGTGACCACTCTCTTGGACAGAAATGAAAGGGCCGAGAGGTAGAGCTTCCCTGGGCATGGCTGGGCTGGGGCCCCTTAGCTGGCAGACCGCCTGAGCTCCAGCTCTGCTGTTGTTGTGGAATGTTGAGGGGTTCAGCTGGTAGAGTGCCCTCTCACCCACAGGGAAACTTGGGTCTAGGTTGGTGGGAGCAAAGGGGGAACAGTGAGCCAGAGGTCGTCATTGGGCATCATCCCGGTGGGCCGGGTCACTGGCGTGGCAATGGGACGGCAGAGTGTGTGTGTCTATCAAGGCTGGGTTGGAGGAAAAGAGAAAGACCATGTGTGACAGAATGCTTTAACGAACAGACAGCACCGGACAATTCCACCTTAACATGTTTTCCCTCATAGAATATGGAATGTATAGCTTTTATTACTATCAAATGGTTACAGTGGCTTGCGAAGGTATTCACCCCCCTTGGCATTTTTCCTATTTTGTTGCCTTACAACCTGGAATTAAAATTGATTTTTAGGGGGGTTTGTGTCATTTGATTTACACAACATGCCTACCACTTTGAAGATGCAAAATATGTTTTATTGTGAAACAAGGAAGAAATAAGACAAAAAACAGAGAACTTGAGCGTGCATAACTATTCACCGCCAAAGTCAATACTTTGTAGAGCCACCTTTTGCAGCATTTACAGCTGCAAGTCTCTTGGGGTATGTCTCTATAAGCTTGGCACATCTAGCCACTGAGATGTTTGCCCATTCTTCAGGGCAAAACTGCTCCAGCTCCTTCAAGTTGGATGGGTTCCGCTTGTGTACAGCAATCTTTAAGTCATTCCACAGATTCTCAATTGGATTGAGGTCTGGGCTTTGACTAGGCCATTCCAAGACATTTACATGTTTCCCCTTAAGTAACTCAAGTGTTGCTTTAGCAGTATGCTTAGGGTCATTGTCCTGCTGGAAGGTGAACCTCCGTCCCAGTCTCAAATCTCTGGAAGACTGAAACAGGTTTCCCTCAAGAATTTCCTTGTATTTAGCTCCATCCATCATTCCTTCAATTCTGACCAGTTTCCCGGTCCCTGCTGATGAAAAACATCCCCACAGCATGATGCTGCCACCACCATGCTTCACTGTGGGGATGGTGCTCTCGGGGTGATGAGAGGTATTGGGTTTGCACCAGACATAGCATTTTCCTTGATGGCCAAAAAGCTCAATTTTAGTCTCATCTGACCAGAGTACCTTCTTCCATATGTTTGGGGAGGCTCCCACATGCCTTTTGGCAAACACCAAACATGTTTGCTTATTTTTTTTCTGGCCACTCTTCCGTAAAGCCCAGCTCTGTGGAGTGTACGGCTTAAAGATACTCCAATCTCCGCTGTGGAACTTTGCAGCTCCTTCAGGGTTGTCTTTGGTCTCTTTGTTTCCTCTCTGATTAATGCCCTCCTTGCCTGGTCCGTGAGTTTTGGTGGACAACCCTCTCTTGGCAGGTTTGTTGTGGTGTCATATTCTTTAAATGTTTTTAATAATGGATTTAATGGTGCTCCGTGGGATGTTCAAAGTTTCTAATATTTTTTTAGAACCCAACCCTGATCTGTACTTCTCAACAACGTTGTCCCTGACCTGTTTGTAGAGCTCCTGGGTCTTCATAGTGCCGCTTGCTTGGTGGTGCCCCTTGCTTAGTGGTGTTGCAAACTCTGGGGCCTTTAAGAACAGGTGTATATATACTGAGATCATGTGACAGATCATGTGACACTTAGATTACACACAGGTGGACTTTTTAACTAATTATGTGACCTCTGAAGGTAATTTGTTGCACCAGATCTTATTAGGGGCTTCACAGCAAAGGGGGTGAATGCATATGCATGCACCACTTTTCATTTATTTTTATGTTTAATTTTTTTAAGAAGTCATTTGTTTCATTTCACTTCACCAATTTGGACTGTTTTGTGTATGTCCATTACATGAAATCCAAATAAAAATAAATTTTAATTACAGGTTGTAATGCATAAAAATAGGAAAAACACCAAAGGTGATGAATACTTTTGCAAGGCACTGTAAGTAGTTATTTTCTGAAACATTGAGTACTTCTCTCAGAATACCAGCTCTTGAGGCGCTTTAGATGTGTTTTGATTCCAACCTAGGATGCAAATACCTCCTACTAATCAAGGTACTGTTGGGTTACACAGGCTACATGTATGTACTGTAAGAGTGGGCAGCAACATTCACAATTGTTCAATTTACAACAAAAAAATACAAACGCAACATGTAAAGTTTTGGCCCCATGTTTCATGAGCTGAAATACAAAATACCAGAAATGTTCCAAACGCACAAAAAGCTTATTTCTCTCAAATGTTGTGCATATATTTGTTTACATCCCTGTTAGTTAGCATTTCTCCTTTGCCAAGATAATCCATCCACCTGACAGGTGTGGCATATCCAGAAGTTGATTAAACAGCATGATCATTGCACAGGTGCACCTTGTGCTGGGGACAACAAAAGGCCACTCTAAAAGGTGCAGTTTAGTCACACAAAACAATGCCCCAGATTTCTCCAGTTTTGATGAGCATTGCAATTGGCATGCTGACTGCAGGAATGTCCACCAGAGCTGTTGCCAGAGAATTTAATATTAATATCTCTACCATAAGCCGCCTCCAACGTCGTTTTAGAGAATTTGGCAGTATGTCCAATCGGCCTCACAACCACATGCAACCACGCCAGCCCAAGACATCCACATCCGGCTTCTTCACCTGCAGGAGGGTCTGAGACCAGCCACGCAGACAACTGATGAAACTGTGGGTTTGCACAACCAAAGAATTTCTGCACAAACTCTCAGAAACCGTCTCAGGGAAGGTTATCTGCGTGCTCGTCGTCCTCACCAGGGTCTGACTGCAGTTTGGCATCGTAACCGACTTCAGTGGGCAAATGCTCACCTTCGATGGCCACTGGCACGCTGGAGAAGTATGCTCTTCATGGATGAATCATGGTTTCAACTGTACCGGGCAGATGGCAGACATTGTGTGTGGCGTCGTGTGGGCAAGCGGTTTGCTGATGTCAACGTTGTAAACAGAGTGCCCCATGGAGGCAGTAGGGTTATGGTATGGGCAGGCATAAACTACGGACAATGAACACAATTGCGTTTTATCGATGGCAATTTGAATGCACAGAGATACTATGACAACATCCAGTTCTTCCATGACCTGCATACTCACCAGACATGTCACCCATTCAGCATGTTTGGGATGCTCTGGATCGACGTGTACGACAGTGTGTTCCAGCTCCCGCCAATATCCAGCGACTTTGCACAGCCACTGAAGAGGAATGGGACAATATTCCACAGGCCACAATCAACAGCCTGATCAACTCTATGCGAAGGAGATGTGTCGCCAGATACTGACTGGTTTTCTGATCCACGCCCGTACTTTTTTTTATAGGTATCTGTGACCAACAGATACGTATCTGTGTACCCAGTCATGTGAAATCCAGAGATATAGATTTGGCCTAATGAATTTATTTAAATTGACTGATTTCCTTAAATGAACTGTAACATTGTAAAATCTTTGAAATCATTGCATGTTGCGTTTATATTTTTGTTCAGTGTATGTACTGCATAATAATATATACTGCTCAAAAAAATAAAGGGAACGCTTAAACAACACATCCTAGATCTGAATGAAAGAAATAATCTTATTAAATACTTTTTTCTTTACATAGTTGAATGTGCTGACAACAAAATCACACAAAAATAATCAATGGAAATCCAATTTATCAACCCATGGAGGTCTGGATTTGGAGTGACACTCAAAATTAAAGTGGAAAACCACACTACAGGCTGATCCAACTTTGATGTAATGTCCTTAAAACAAGTCAAAATGAGGCTCAGTAGTGTGTGTGGCCTCCACGTGCCTGTATGACCTCCCTACAACGCCTGGGCATGCTCCTGATGAGGTGGCGGATGGTCTCCTGAGGGATCTCCTCCCAGACCTGGAGTAAAGCATCCGCCAACTCCTGGACAGTCTGTGGTGCAACGTGGCGTTGGTGGATGGAGCGAGACATGATGTCCCAGATGTGCTCAATTGGATTCAGGTCTGGGGAACGGGCGAGCCAGTCCATAGCATCAATGCCTTCCTCTTGCAGGAACTGCTGACACACTCCAGCCACATGAGGTCTACAGCCAAATTGTCTTGCATTAGGAGGAACCCAGGGCCAACCGCACCAGTATATGGTCTCACAAGGGGTCTGAGGATCTCATCTCGGTACCTAATGGCAGTCAGGCTACCTCTGGCGAGCACATGGAGGGCTGTGCGGCCCCCCAAAGAAATGCCACCCCACACCATGACTGACCCACCGCCAAACCGGTCATGCTGGAGGATGTTGCAGGCAGCAGAACGTTCTCCACGGCGTCTCCAGACTCTGTCATGTCTGTCACGTAGCTCAGTGTGAACCTGCTTTCATCTGTGAAGAGCACAGGGCGCCAGTGGCGAATTTGCCAATCTTGGTGTTCTCTGGCAAATGCCAAACGTCCTGCACGGTGTTGGGCTGTAAGCACAACCCCCACCTGTGGACGTCGGGCCCTCATACCACCCTCATGGAGTCTGTTTCTGACCGTTTGAGCAGACACATGCACATTTGTGGCCTGCTGGAGGTCATTTTGCAGGGCTCTGGCAGTGCTTCTCCTGCTCCTCCTTGCACAAAGGCGGAGGTAGCGGTCCTGCTGCTGGGTTGTTGCCCTCCTACGGCCTCCTCCACGTCTCCTGATGTACTGGCCTGTCTCCTGGTAGCGCCTCCATGCTCTGGACACTACGCTGACAGACACAGCAAACCTTCTTGCCACAGCTCGCATTGATGTGCCATCCTGGATGAGCTGCACTACCTGAGCCACTTGTGTGGGTTGTAGACTCCGTCTCATGCTACCACTAGAGTGAAAGCACGCCAGCATTCAAAAGTGACCAAAACATCAGCCAGGAAGCATAGGAACTGAGAAGTGGTCTGTGGTCCCCACCTGCAGAACCACTCCTTTGTTGGGGGTGTCTTGCTAATTGCCTATAATTTCCACCTGTTGTCTATTCCATTTGCACAACAGCATGTGAAATTTATTGTCAATCAGTGTTGCTTCCTAAGTGGACAGTTTGATTTCACAGAAGTGTGATTGACTTGGAGTTACATTGTGTTGTTTAAGTGTTCCCTTTATTTTTTTGAGCAGTGTATATGGGTAAAGCAAGGATTTGGTTCTGTCCATTTCTGCCAATTCAAGTACACAAAAACTACTAAACGGACAGGACATAATGTGGGCTTACTGACTGTATCAATTCTAGTTTCCTCAATATTACAAAAGCTGTGCCACAGGGGTCGATTTTGGTTCCTGTTCTCTTCACTATTTACAGTTGGAGTTGGAAGTTGACATACACTTACGTTGGAGTCATTAAAACTTGTTTTTCAACCACTTCGCAAATTTCTTGTTAACAAACTGTAGTTTTGGCAAGTCTGTTAGGATATCTACTGTGTGCATGACACAAGTCATTTTTCCAACAATTGTTTACAGACAGATTATTTCACTTATAATTCACTGTATCATAATTCACTTTATCACAATTCCAATGGGTCAGGAGTTTACATACACTAAGTTGACTGTTCCTTTAAACAGCTTGGAAAATTCCAGAAAATGATGTAATGGCTATAGAAGCTTCTGATAGGATAATTTACATAATTTGAGTCAATTGGAGGTGTAACTGTGGATGTATTTCAAGGTCTACCTTCAAACTCAGTGTCTCTTTGCTTGACATCATGGGAAAATCAAAAGAAATCAGAACTCAGAAAACAAATCGCAGACCTCCACAAGTCTGGTTCATCCTTGGGAGAAATGCCTGAAGGTACCATGTTCATCTGTGCAAACAATAGTACGTAAGTATAAACACCATGGGAACACGCAGCCGTCATACCGCTCAGGAAGTAGATGCGTTCTGTCTCCTAGAGATGATCGTACTTTGGTGCGAAAAGTGAAAATTAATCCCAGAACAACAGCAAAGGACTTTGTGAAGATGTTGGAGGAAACAGGTGCAAAAGTATCTATATCCACAGTAAGATGGGTCCTATATCACCATAACCGGAAAGGCTGCTCAGCAAGGAAGAAGCCACTGCTCCAAACCACCATAAAAAGCCAGACTACGGTTTGCAACTGCACATGGGGACAAAGATCGTACTTCTTGGAGAAATATCCTCTGGTCTGTGGGGGTGCTTTTCTGCAGGAGGGACTGGTGCACTTCACAAAATAGATGGCATCATGAGGCAGGAAAATTATGCGGATATATTGAAGCAACATCTCAAGACATCAGTCAGGAAGTTAAAGCTTGGTCGCAAATGGACAATGACCCCAAGCATACTTCCAAAGTTGTGGCAAAATGGCTTTCACATTCTTAAAATAAAGTGGTGATCCTAACCGACCTAAGACAGGGACTTTTTACTAGGATTAAATGTCAGGAATTGTGAAAAACTGAGTTTAAATGTATTTGGCTAAGGTGTATGTGGACTTCCGACCTCAGCTGTAAATAATATTGGTCTATCTGTTAAAACCTGTAACATTCATCTCTACGCGGATGATACAGCTATTTACTCCAGTGGCCCCTCAGTACAGGAGCCCATTCATGACCTTCAGCATGGTTTTGACTCAATTCAAAAATCACTTGCTGATCTCAGTGCTAAATGCTAATTTAACCAAGTTTATGTTGTTCTCTAGGTCTTGTAATATTGATGCTGACGACCTACATATTTGCACATTGAAGGGAGCCAAAATTGAGCATGTTCTCCATTATAAGTACTTATTTGGATTGACAATAAGCTGTCTTTTAAAACACACATTGACAAAGTGACAAAAAAGTTGAGAATCCTGCCTCACTTTTGGAAAGTAGAAGAAAGATTGTTCAAGCAACGCTTCTCCCAGTACTTGATTATGCTAGTATGATCTACATCCATGCGGCAGCCTCTGCTTTAAAACCTTTAAATTCATCATTCAGCACTGCGTTTTATCTCTGGGGACAATATTCATACACACCATTGCATTTTGTATGCTTCTGTTGACTGGGAGTCCCTGACTACCAAAAGGGCCCAGCATTGGCTACTTTTCGTATATATAGCAGTTCTTCAGAGACTCCCCCACTACCTCAGCTCACCTATTAACTGGAGATTCAGCCATTTTCAGATCAGCTCTCTGGACTTGCTGCTTCTGGAGGTCCTGCGGGTCTCCACTGACCTGGGGAAAAATTATTTTACGTTTTATGCCCCCCCAGCTCATGGAATAGCCTTCAGGCCACCTTGAAATTAAACTTTCTTGTCTTCATTAGAAAGTTTAGAGTTTAAGGGAGGTGATATTTAAGAGTTGTATTTGTTTTGATACATCTTGTTGTATTTACTGTATTGACATGATTTATTGTATGTTCATGTTCACGGGGCTCCCTTACAAACGAGACCCTGGTTCTCAATGGTGATCCACCCTATATAAATACATTTTGAATTAAAATAAATAAAAAAGTATTATACATTGTTTCAGCATGCAGTAGTGGTTAGATGTTTATCATTGTGCGTGTGCAGCAGTACTTTATGACAACAATTGTAGCTGCCCAGAGTTGTTTATTGACACAGGAAAGAACAAGCAGACCTCCTTGGACATTAAATCCCCCTTCAACTCCAGACCTGTGTAATCGGCCCGTGAGATCACTGACGTTTAAAGGCATTAATTAGGACTAATGATTGTCAAAGAGACTTAATCAGAAAGCTCAGGTCCAGCTAGAGGATAAGAGAGAAGAAAAGAGATGGAGGAAGGTAACTCCAGGTGTTGTGTGTGTGTGTGTGTGTGTGTGTGGGGGGGGGGGGGGGGGGGGGGGGGGGGGTGCTGTATATGACAGGGACACTTCTGGCCTGAGCCTGTGAAACAGAAGTGTTCAGGTCTCCACTGCAGAGTAGCTCTATTCCTTTTCAAGTTGTCCCTGTCCTCCTGCATCCCCCTGCTCTCCCCAAGGCCAGCCCAATCTGGCCTTCACAGGTTGGGTCTGACTGGAGCTGCAGCCCCCTCTCCTCCGTTCTACCCTCAGTTTAATTCCACGATGGAAAGGTTCAAACAACCTCTCTTCTGGCTGATCATGAATATGAGAGCAAAATATTAGTTACATCATTTAGGTTTGAGATTAAAGGCATATATAACGTATGTCTGTGTCTGTTAATACTACCTTTATCTCTATATGTTTACCCAGATTGCTGTGTTCTATTTGGTTGCTATGGCATGTGAGCTGAGCTGTAGGACAGCTCCTGTCGGTAAGCTAGGTATTACTGAATACTCCCTATTTCTCACATAGCACACTGACTCATCAAATCATACATTATTATGACGACTGTATATTCTGCAGATTGGCACAAAATGATTCTGGGGAGCCACCCATCAGTGAAAGATAGATGTGGAGAGCTGTGTATCCCTAAACTACAACCAATCTTAATATACTGTATCATCGATGTTATCTAACGTCCATCTACAGAGTCAGTGCCAGACACAGGGACTTCTGGACAAGTCAGTGGTTGGATCTCTCTGCCTGGCCAATGCAGCTGCTACCTGAAGCAGGCATTTGGAGTGTCATCCTACCAGTGGTGTCCCAAACACCCTGAGGCAGCAGGCTGCTGTGTTCTCTCCCATGACTCCTGTTTCCACAAATTCCAGCTGCATGCTGTCGTGCCGCTGGGTGCCATCAAATCTCATCTCACATTAGTCCTCTAGTCAATGGTGCAGTGTCTGGGAGCCAAGCCATGTGTCAAGATCCTACTTGGGTGATGTCAGGAACCAAGCCATGTGTCAAGTTGCTACTTGGGTGATGGCAGGCACAGGAAGAGAATGAAGACACATCAACTTTATTGCATCGCTCTGTTTAATGTGAATCCTTTATTGCATCACTCTGTTACTTTAATGTGAATCCTTTATTGCACTAGTCTGTTACTTTAATGTGAATACTTTATTGCACCAGTCTGTTACTTTAATGTGAACACTTTATTGCACCACTCTGTTACTTTAATGTGAATCCTTTATTGCACCAGTCTGTTACTTTAATGTGAATCCTTTATTGCACCACTCTGTTACTTTAATGTGAATCCTTTATTGCACCACTCTGTTACTTTAATGTGAATACTTTATTGCACCACTCTGTTACTTTAATGTGAATCCTTTATTGCACCAGTCTGTTACTTTAATGTGAGTACTTTATTGCACCACTCTGTTACTTTAATGTGAATCCTTTATTGCACCACTCTGTTACTTTAATGTGAATCCTTTATTGCACCACTCTGTTACTTTAATGTGAGTACTTTATTGCACCACTCTGTTACTTTAATGTGAGTACTTTATTGCACCACTCTGTTACTTTAATGTGAGTACTTTATTGCATCACTCTGTTACTTTAATGTGAGTACTTTATTGCATCACTCTGTTACTTTAATGTGAACCCTTTATTGCACCACTCTGTTACTTTAATGTGAGTACTTTATTGCACCACTCTGTTACTTTAATGTGAACCCTTTATTGCACCACTCTGTTACTTTAATGTGAGTACTTTATTGCATCACTCTGTTACTTTAATGTGAGTACTTTATTGCATCACTCTGTTACTTTAATGTGAGTACTTTATTGCACCACTCTGTTACTTTAATGTGAGTACTTTATTGCACCACTCTGTTACTTTAATGTGAGTACTTTATTGCACCACTCTGTTACTTTAATGTGAGTACTTTATTGCACCACTCTGTTACTTTAATGTGAGTACTTTATTGCACCACTCTGTTACTTTAATGTGAGTACTTTATTGCATCACTCTGTTACTTTAATGTGAGTACTTTATTGCACCACTCTGTTACTTTAATGTGAATACTTTATTGCACCACTCTGTTACTTTAATGTGAGTACTTTATTGCACCACTCTGTTACTTTAATGTGAGTACTTTATTGCACCACTCTGTTACTTTAATGTGAGTACTTTATTGCACCACTCTGTTACTTTAATGTGAATACTTTATTGCACCACTCTGTTACTTTAATGTGAGTACTTTATTGCACCACTCTGTTACTTTAATGTGAGTACTTTATTGCACCACTCTGTTACTTTAATGTGAGTACTTTATTGCACCACTCTGTTACTTTAATGTGAGTACTTTATTGCACCACTCTGTTACTTTAATGTGAGTACTTTATTGCACCACTCTGTTACTTTAATGTGAGTACTTTATTGCACCACTCTGTTACTTTAATGTGAACCCTTTATTGCACCACTCTGTTACTTTAATGTGAATCCTTTATTGCACCACTCTGTTACTTTAATGTGAGTACTTTATTGCACCACTCTGTTACTTTAATGTGAATCCTTTATTGCACCACTCTGTTACTTTAATGTGAGTACTTTATTGCACCACTCTGTTACTTTAATGTGAGTACTTTATTGCACCACTCTGTTACTTTAATGTGAGTACTTTATTGCACCACTCTGTTACTTTAATGTGAGTACTTTATTGCACCACTCTGTTACTTTAATGTGAGTACTTTATTGCACCACTCTGTTACTTTAATGTGAATACTTTATTGCACCACTCTGTTACTTTAATGTGAGTACTTTATTGCACCACTCTGTTACTTTAAGGTGAATCCTTCAGTTATCATTCTCACCATGGGAGCTTGATGCAGAGCTAAACACTCCCTAATGCTATGATAATGAAAACAGTCAAAAATCAGACCAGTATTGTATGTGAGGTTTTTGCACCGCATCTCTGAAAGTTGGTATGTCCACACCACTGCTTTTTGTAATGGCACAACTGGCTCTGACCATACCATCTTCCATGGACATTTTTTACAGGGCACGTGTCCGCCACCCCTGGTTTGGTATCTGGTATTTGTTGTATTTTATTAGGATCCCCATTAGCTGTTGCAAAAGCAGCAGCTACTCTTCCTGGGGTCCACACAAAACATGACATAATAGAGAACATCAATAGACAAGAACAGCTCAAGGACAGAACTACATACAATTTTAAAAAGGAACACGTAGCCTATATATCAATGCATACACACAAACTATCTAGGTCAAATAGGGGAGAGGCGTTGTGCCACGAGGTGTTGCTTCATCTGTTTTTTGAAACCAGGTTTGCTGTTTTTTTGAGCAATATGAGATGGAGGAAGTTCCATGCAATAATGGCTCTATATAATACTGTACTTTCTTGAATTTGTTCTGGATTTGGGGACTATGAAAAGACCCCTGGTGGCATGTCTGGTGGGGTAAGTGTGTGTGTCAGAGCTGTGTGTAAGTTGACTATGCAAACAATTTGGGATTTCCAACAATTTGGGATTTCTTCTTATAAAAAGAAGAAGTGATGCAGTCATTCTCTCCTCAACTCTTAGCCAAGAGAGACTGGCATGCATAGTATTAATATTATCCCTCTGATTACAGTAAAGAGCAAAACGTGCCACTCTGTTCTGGGCCAGCTGCAGTTAGTTTAACTAGGTCTTTCCTTGCACTGGACCACACGACTGGATAATAATCAAGATTAGACAAAACTAGAGCCTGCAGGACTTGCTTTTTGGAGTGTGGAGTGTGGAGTATCTCTTTATTATGGACAGACCTCTCCCCATGTTTACAACCATTGAAGCTATATGTTTTGACCATGAGACAGTTTACAATCTAAGTTAACGCCAAGTAATTTAGTCTCCTCAACTTGTTCAACAGCCACACCATTCATTACCAGATGTAGCTGAGGTCCAGAAGTTAAGGAATGATTTGTACCAAATACAATGCTCTTAGTTTAAGAGACGTTCAGTTTATTACTGGGCACCCATTCCAAAACAGACTTGCTAAAAGTCATCAACGTCAGGGCACTTCATCATTTGACTCATCAACTCCAATGACATTGTGAAGTATTTTGTTGATTTCACATTGAATTTAAGTTAGGTAACAACTAAATGCAAATCAAAACTAGACGTTGAACTGATGTCTGTGCCCAGTGAGGCATCTGTCTCATACACGGCTGGATGAAACTTCCTCTACACTAACACACACAGCTGGAACGCCCCAGTCCTTCACATTCTTCTATATTATCCTCTGTTGAGTTTTGGGAACATTGTTGACTTTGTGGTTCCGGTGGGGCCATCATGACTTGTCACTGGGGAATAGTGTCTGTGGTACACTCATCTCGACATCCAGACTGTGTTTGGTTTTCAACAGCTGGATAACATCCGTTCCTCCTACCACCACCACTCCCCTCTGGGGTGGTTCTGTTACTGTCTTGATGTCTTCATTGTTTGTCTTTTGTGCCCCTCAAGGCATGTTTACAGTGGCCCACAGTGTCCTTGGGGGAGCTAGGGCAATCTTCCTAAAATCTTAATGCAAACTTGGAAACAAGTGTCTGTTTTCGTAAGAATGAGGCGCGAGGGAGTACAGCTGCCAGACAACAATTTATCTGTGTTATAACCTCTCTTGAGTCAAATAAAACGGTTTCAAATGTTGATTTACCAAAGAACAATATTAAAATAGTGAAAATAGTGACACTACCTCGTACACTGTGATTGTGCTATAGAGAGACAGAGAAAAGAGGTATCCATTGGTTGATATAGATGGATGATATGACCATGCTGCAAAGCCACTGAATACTGTTGTAGGTTGAACAACATATTTAAACACTATATTTTGTTTCAGTTCACATATTATATTATATATATATATATATATATATATATATATATATATATATATATGTATTTATATGGAAAACTGTCATGATGTTGCATATTAGTTGAAGCATCACTATGTTGTTGGAGAGCAAATGTCTACATGGTTCACCTCTTACAGATGACGTACGTTTCATAGCACAGGTATGCTTATATAGCAGAGAGAATAGATCTTCCATATGCTCGTCCCATGGTCAGCAGCTTTCATGGAATTAGCACACTGTTGAGGTTTGAACTCTCTGGAGGTTCCTTGGGAGAGCCTTCACAGTATATCCAACTACAGTCATTTACAAAGAAATGCCATGTGGGATCAACAACGTGATCGAGAGCATGTCTCTTGGCAATTTTCTCAGAAATATGCTGGGAACAGTAGATTACATGTTTTGACACATTATTCATGTTCTGAAATAAGACTTTATTCTCTTTTTACTGTCATTGTTTTATAACTGAAACAAATTAAGCAAATGACCTGATCATTATCATTATATCACTGACCCACTCCATGGCACATGATTTGGAATCACCCACACATGTCCACCTTGCCAAATTTTGGAGAGTAAAAAACATCCCAGTTGTTGTTGACGTCGGTGTCATTAGACAGTGGATAATGGTTGCCCTGCAGTAGAAGGTAGTCCCATGTAGGATGTCCAGACCGGGAGGTTCTCACCATCTGTGAGGAGGCTCCAAGCCATGTGCCGCCCTGCAGATGAAGCCCATGCTGATAAACCCTGGCAGATGCCACTTTGGTGGGCACCACAGCAAAACCTACCCCAATCCACCCAATACCTAAACGATGCAGATGATGAAGCTAATTTTCTGACTCTGTTTTTGCCATAACATGTTTTTTCCATAAATTGGCATGTCTCATGAGGATTACTGTAAGGCCAGGCAAGATGTTAATTATATAAGCCTCAATACCTTAGAATCCCTTTATCCTTACAAACCCACTCCAACACATCTGAAGTTGAAATCTAAGGCTCCTCACAGTGAGCCAGGCCTCATAAAAGCCCCATCTGTCTCCCACCCCTTCCTAATAGCCTTCAACCACCAACATCAACTGAAGTCTCCCCATTGATAGATGGTTTGTTGTGGAGAAAGCTAAAATCATTTGCAATTTACCAGTCCCAAATAATGAGCAGAGAACTACATTAATTTAGCCTGGGGCTTACAGCTCAAACATCTGGCACAGTTGGCAGGCTAGCCATGGCCAGCATTGTTGGAAGGCTTTCTATGGAAGGTCCAGATGCAGAGAGAATTGGTACAAATTATACAGATGGAAGTGCTGGAACTGATGATCCAGTGGGCAGAGCCGGCACTGTTGGCAAAGGTAGCTTGTCTCCAACAGCTGGCGCAGGTTAGGCATTCCTGGGAATTCATTCCACAAGGCAAATGTTCACACTGGCTGAGGTTGTGGCTATGGAACGCACACACGCACGCACGCACGCACGCACGCACGCACACACACACACACACACACACACACACACACACACACACACACACACACACACACAGCATAGGTAGGCCTATAATCAGTTAGAGTGCAGGAGGAGACATCACAAGCATATCACTGCTGCCCTATAAATAGACTTGAAATCACTGGCCACTTTAATAATTGAAACAATAGTCCCTTTAATAATGTTTACATATTTTGCATTACTCATCTCATATGTACACAACCGGTCAAAAGTTTTAAAACACCTACTCATTCAAGGGTTTTTCTTTATTTTTACTATTTTCTACGTTGCAGAATAATTGTGAAGACATCAAAACTATGAAATAACACATATGGAATCATGTAGTAACCAAAAAAGTGTTAAACAGATTCTTCAAATAGCCCCCCTTTGCCTTGATGACAGCTTTGCACACCCTTGGCATTCTCTCAACCAGCTTCATGAGGTAGTCACCTGCAATGCATTTCAATTAACAGGTGTACCTTCTTAAAAGTGAATTTGTGGAATTTCTTTCCTTCTTATTGTGTTTGAGCCAATCAAATGTGTTGTGACAAGGTAGGGGTGGTATACAGAAGAAAGCCCAATTTAATACAAGACCAAGTCCATATTATGGCAACAACAGCTCAAATAAGCGAAGAGAATCAACACTCCATCATTACATTAAGACATGATGATTCTTCAAGTGCCGTTGCAAAAACCATCAA
The DNA here is from genome assembly GCF_901001165.1 of Salmo trutta. Classification (NCBI taxonomy): domain Eukaryota; kingdom Metazoa; phylum Chordata; class Actinopteri; order Salmoniformes; family Salmonidae; genus Salmo; species Salmo trutta. Next base: position 12,180,131 of record NC_042974.1, read on the forward strand.
AAGTTATGATGAAACTGGCTCTCATGAGGACCGCCACAGGAATGGAAGACCCAGAGTTACCAATGCTGCAGAGGACACGTTAATTAGAGTTACCAGCCTCAGAAATTACAGCCTAAATAAATGCTTCACAGAGTTCACGTAACAGACACATCTCAACATCAACTGTTCAGATGAGACTGAGTGAATAAGGCCTTCATAGTCGAGTTGCTGCAAAGAAACCACTAACCACTAAAGGAAACACCAGCAATGGACATAAGACCGGTGGAAATCTGTCCTTTGGTCTGGAGTCCACATTGGAGATTTTTGGTTCCATCTGCCGTGGGTGAACGGATGATCTCCACATGTGTATTTCCCACCATAAAGCATGGAGGAGGAGGTGTTATGGTGTGGGGGTGCTTTGCTGGTGACCCTGTCTGTGATTTATTTAGAATTCAATGCACACTTAACCAGCATGGCTACCACAGCATTCTGCAGCGATACACCATCCCATCTGGTTTGGGCTTAGTGGGACTATCATTTGTTTTTCAACAGGACAATGACCCCAAACACACCTTCCAGGCTGTGCATGGGCTATTTTACCAAGAAGGAGAGTGATGGAGTGCTGCATCAGATGACCTGGACTCCACAATCCCCCAACCTCAATCAAATTGAGATGGTTTGGGATGAGTCGAACCGCATAGTGAAGGAAAAGCAGCCAACAAGTGCTCAGCATATGTGGGAACTCCTTCAAGACTGTTGGAAAAGCATTTCAGGTGAAGCTGGTTCAGAGAAAGCAAAGAGTGTGCAAAGCTGTCATCAAGGCAAAGGGTGGCTACTTTGAATAATCTCAAATAAAAAATATATTTTCTTTTTGTATTTGTTTAACACTTTTTTGGTTACTACATGATTCCATATGTGTTCTTTCATAGTTTTGATGTCTTCACTATTATTCTACAACGTAGAAAATAGTAAAAATAAAGAAAAACCCTTGAATGAGAGGGTGTTCTAAAGCTTTTGACCAGTAGTGTATATACTGTATTCTGTCCAATTCTACTGTATGTTAGTCTATGCCGCTCTGACATTGCTCGTCCAAATATTTATATATTCTTAATTCCATTCCTTTACTGTAGATTGTGTGTATTGTTAGATATTATTTGTTAAATATTGCTGCACTGTTGGAGCTATAAACACAAGCATTTTGCTACACCTGCAATAACCTCTGCTAAACACGTGTATGTGACATATACCGTGGCCCTCAACACTGGGGCACCACAAGGGTGCGTGCTCAGCTTCCCCCTGTACTCCCTGTTCACCCACGACTGCGTGGCCATGCACACCTCTAACTCAATCATCAAGTTTGCAGACGACACAGTAGTGGGCTTGATTACCAACAACGATGAGACGGCCTACAGGGAGGAGGTGAGGGCCCTCGCAGTGTGGTGTCAGAAAAATACCCTCTCACTTAACTTCAACAAAACAAAGAGATGATCGTGGACTTCAGGAAACAGCAGAGGAAGCACCCCCTCCCCCCATCCACATCCACATCGAAGGGACAGCAGAGGAGAAGGTGGTAAGTTTTAAGTTCCTTGACGTACACATCACAGACAAACTGAAATTATCCAACCACACAGACATTGTGGTGAAGGAGGTGCAACAGCTCCTCTTCAACCTCAGGAGGCTGAAGAAATTCGGCTTGTCACCCAAAACCCTGATAAACTTTCACAGATGCACAATCGAGAGCATCGTGTCGGGCTGTATCACAGCCTGGTATGGCAACTGCACCGCCCTCAACCGCTCTCCAGAGGGTGGTGCGGTCTGCACAATGCATCACTGGGGCAAACTACCTGGCCTCCAGGACACCTACACCACCTGATGTCATAGGAAGGCTAAAAAGATCATCAAGGACAACAACCACCCGATTCACTGCCTGTTCACACCGCTACCATCCAGAAGGTGAGGTCAGTACGGGTGCATCAAAGCTGGGACTGAAAGACTGAAAAACAGCGTCTATCTCAAGGCCATCAGACTGCTAAACAGAAATCATTAACTCAGAGAGGCTGCTGCCTACATTGAGACCCAATCACTGGCCACTTTAATAAATGGATCACTAGTCACTTCACACAATGCCACTTTAAATAATGCCACTATAATAATGTTTACATATCTTACATTACTCATATCAAATGTATATACTGTATTTTACACCATCTATTGCACCTTGCCTATGCCGCTCGGCCATCGCTCATCCATATATTTATATGTACATATTCTCATTCACCCCTTTAGATTTGTGTGTATTAGGTAGTTGTTGAGGAATTGTTAGATTACTTGTTAGATATTACTGCACTGTCGGAACTAGAAGCACAAGCATTTCAATAAACTCGCATTAACATCTGCTAATCATGTGTATGCGACCAATACAATTTGATTTGATTTGAATACAATTGTATTTTATGTGACAGATTGGTAAGAGCAAAAGTTACTCCTACACCATTTTCCCTCTTATTTGGCACCATTCCCATATGACTACTACTGGAAAGCTGTTTTGATTTGGGATTCATCAATTGTGGCACAATCTTACTGTGTATAGAAGCTACTCAATGAGGTACGATTAGTCTTAGACACAGTAACCATGAGTGAGTGAGTGAGTGACTGCATGAGTGACCGCGTAAGTGAGTGAGTAAGTGAGCAACTGACCGACGGACTGAACTAAAAGAAGATGGCCCAGAGGTATGTGTCTGTGGTGTCTAGGCAGCTCAGACAGACAGAGCTGTGCAGTACTGGTCCCTGCCCACTGATGAACGTCAGGAAGCCTAATTGGTTAATGGCTCCTATAAGCCAAGAGGTAGTCAGCCAGCATCCTCCAGCAATGCAAGAGCTGTCGCCGAATCTGTCCTACACATATCCCTTGAAAACATCCCCCCTGAAGGCCAGACTGGACAGGGAGATGAGAGGGGAGTGCTGTATTATCCACAGCCACATTTCCAGAGAGGACATATAGTCGTGGACTGCTTTGTCAATGGATATTTCCAGGCCATGTGGCAATGAGGATAGAGGACACCGATCTTGAACATCGGTTGCTCAACTTCCTCAGAGTAATGCAGTGTCTGAAGTTAAAACTCTGAGGTAAAATATTCTCTCCTTCAATACCACTTTTGAAGATATAGAGAGCTGCAAATTCACAAGGTACTTTTATGATTTAAGTAAGGACTGTGAAATGTTGAACCTTTAAACAAAACGTTCCTGCTGCCTTACTTCTATCATGACTAGAATTTGCAAACACCTGGTTGTTTTGCACTGTCATATAAACGGAGCACTGATGCCACTTTAACGTTTCTAAAGGGCCCACAGGGCCTACATTTGGCATGGGACACTGAATCCTGTCCAAATGTCGGAATTAGACAACAGCTGTGTGAGGAAATTAGCTCGGAGGCTAACATTTGTAATACCTTCATACTTAGGAGGAAGAGAAACCAAAACACACATCTCAAATACATGATTAGATGGGGTTTATCAACGAGACCGATGTAATCTTACAGTAAATCAAACTGCAAAGCCGCCTTCCATTATAGAGTTAAACATTGCTGTAAAGCACACCAGCACCAAACTGTTGTCATGAGAAATGCTTAATTGACAAACATAAATCCAAAACCATTTTTTTTTTATATGTAAGATGATCCACGCCATCTGTTGATAAACAAGTTAAGCACACAGTTGTCTCCTGATGCCTACACACCAGAGAGCCCCCCACCTCCCTAAACAGATGCTGCACCTCGAGAGGCTCTCTCTGGGCTCTGGGAGACAGCAGCTGTTCCCCTGGCCCAATGAGATGGGTACATTTGAAATTGATAGATCATTATTTATTTACACTGCAATATTGTCTTTAGTGGAGCTAATCAATTCTCCAAGCCATTCTTCCTACGCTCTCCTAGCCCAGCATTATTTGTTACCTCAACATTCCTTTCAGGTTATTTTAGGGTTAGGAATAGCAGTTCCCTGTCTATTTCTATACACTTCGCATCGTAATTAAACCATCCTTGTATTTTTACAATAAGCAGTCCCTCAACATCCATCCATTGTACAAAACTTCATAGGCATTGTATTAACCCTTGTGTCATAGGTGACACGAGTCAACTTTTCTCTCTCCTTGGGGGGTTTTCATGATCTGGTTTCATTCCAGACGCGCTCCCCCTCAACTGTGTAGGAAGGGCTCCATGTTGGTGCAAAAAGGAAGGGCTCCATGTTGGTGCAAAAAGGAAGGGCTCCATGTTGGGGCAAAAAGGAAGGGCTCCATGTTGGTGCAAAAAGGAAGGGCTCCATGTTGGGGCAAAAAGGAAGGGCTCCATGTTGGGGCAATGAGGAAGGGCTCCATGTTGGGGCAATGAGGAAGGGCTCCATGTTGGTGCAATAAGGAAGGGCTCCATGTTGGTGCAATAAGGAAGGGCTCCATGTTGGGGCAATGAGGAAGGGCTCCATGTTGGTGCAAAAAGGAAGGGCTCCATGTTGGGGCAATGAGGAAGGGCTCCATGTTGGTGCAAAAAGGAAGGGCTCCATGTTGGTGCAAAAAGGAAGGGCTCCATGTTGGGGCAATAAGGAAGGGCTCCATGTTGGGGCAATAAGGAAGGGCTCCATGTTGGTGCAAAAAGGAAGGGCTCCATGTTGGTGCAAAAAGGAAGGGCTCCATGTTGGTGCAAAAAGGAAGGGCTCCATGTTGGGGCAATAAGGAAGGGCTCCATGTTGGTGCAAAAAGGAAGGGCTCCATGTTGGGGCAATGAGGAAGGGCTCCATGTTGGTGCAAAAAGGAAGGGCTCTATATTGGTGCAAAAAGGAAGGGCTCCATGTTGGGGCAATAAGGAAGGGCTCCATGTTGGGGCAATAAGGAAGGGCTCCATGTTGGTGCAATAAGGAAGGGCTCCATGTTGGGGCAATAAGGAAGGGCTCCATGTTGGGGCAATAAGGAAGGGCTCCATGTTGGGGCAAAAAGGAAGGGCTCCATGTTGGGGCAATAAGGAAGGGCTCCATGTTGGGGCAAAAAGGAAGGGCTCCATGTTATTGCAATAAGGAAGGGCTCCATGTTATTGCAATAAGGAAGGGCTCCATGTTATTGCAATAAGGAAGGGCTCCATGTTATTGCAATAAGGAAGGGCTCCATGTTATTGCAATAAGGAAGGGCTCCATGTTGGTGCAAAAAGGAAAGGCTTCATGTTGGGGCAAAAAGGAAGGGCTCCATGTTGGTGCAAAAAGGAAGGGCTCCATGTTGGGGCAATAAGGAAGGGCTCCATGTTGGTGCAAAAAGGAAGGGCTCCATGTTGGGGCAATAAGGAAGGGCTCCATGTTGGTGCAAAAAGGAAGGGCTCCATGTTGGGGCAATAAGGAAGGGCTCCATGTTGGGGCAATAAGGAAGGGCTCCATGTTGGTGCAAAAAGGAAGGGCTCCATGTTGGTGCAAAAAGGAAGGGCTCCATGTTGGTGCAAAAAGGAAGGGCTCCATGTTGGGGCAATAAGGAAGGGCTCCATGTTGGGGCAATAAGGAAGGGCTCCATGTTGGGGCAAAAAGGAAGGGCTCCATGTTGGGGCAAAAAGGAAGGGCTCCATGTTGGGGCAAAAAGGAAGGGCTCCATGTTATTGCAATAAGGAAGGGCTCCATGTTATTGCAATAAGGAAGGGCTCCATGTTATTGCAATAAGGAAGGGCTCCATGTTATTGCAATAAGGAAGGGCTCCATGTTGGGGCAATAAGGAAGGGCTCCATGTTATTGCAATAAGGAAGGGCTCCATGTTGGGGCAATAATGAAGGGCTCCATGTTGGTGTAATAAGAATGGGCTCCATGTTATTGCAATAAGGAAGGGCTCCATGTTGGGGCAATAAGGAAGGGCTCCATGTTGGGGCAATAAGGAAGGGCTCCATGTTATTGCAATAAGGAAGGGCTCTATGTTGCTGCAATAAGGAAGGGCTCCATGTTGGGGCAATAAGGAAGGGCTCCATGTTGGTGTAATAAGGAAGGGCTCCATGTTGGGGCAATGAGGAAGGGCTCCATGTTGGTGCAATAAGGAAGGGCTCCATGTTGGTGCAATAAGGAAGGGCTCCATGTTGGGGCAATGAGGAAGGGCTCCATGTTGGTGCAAAAAGGAAGGGCTCCATGTTGGGGCAATGAGGAAGGGCTCCATGTTGGTGCAAAAAGGAAGGGCTCCATGTTGGTGCAAAAAGGAAGGGCTCCATGTTGGGGCAATAAGGAAGGGCTCCATGTTGGGGCAATAAGGAAGGGCTCCATGTTGGTGCAAAAAGGAAGGGCTCCATGTTGGTGCAAAAAGGAAGGGCTCCATGTTGGTGCAAAAAGGAAGGGCTCCATGTTGGGGCAATAAGGAAGGGCTCCATGTTGGTGCAAAAAGGAAGGGCTCCATGTTGGGGCAATGAGGAAGGGCTCCATGTTGGTGCAAAAAGGAAGGGCTCCATATTGGTGCAAAAAGGAAGGGCTCCATGTTGGGGCAATAAGGAAGGGCTCCATGTTGGGGCAATAAGGAAGGGCTCCATGTTGGTGCAATAAGGAAGGGCTCCATGTTGGGGCAATAAGGAAGGGCTCCATGTTGGGGCAATAAGGAAGGGCTCCATGTTGGGGCAAAAAGGAAGGGCTCCATGTTGGGGCAAAAAGGAAGGGCTCCATGTTGGGGCAAAAAGGAAGGGCTCCATGTTATTGCAATAAGGAAGGGCTCCATGTTATTGCAATAAGGAAGGGCTCCATGTTATTGCAATAAGGAAGGGCTCCATGTTATTGCAATAAGGAAGGGCTCCATGTTGGGGCAATAAGGAAGGGCTCCATGTTATTGCAATAAGGAAGGGCTCCATGTTATTGCAATAAGGAAGGGCTCCATGTTGGTGCAAAAAGGAAAGGCTCCATGTTGGGGCAAAAAGGAAGGGCTCCATGTTGGTGCAAAAAGGAAGGGCTCCATGTTGGGGCAATAAGGAAGGGCTCCATGTTGGGGCAATAAGGAAGGGCTCCATGTTGGTGCAAAAAGGAAGGGCTCCATGTTGGTGCAAAAAGGAAGGGCTCCATGTTGGTGCAAAAAGGAAGGGCTCCATGTTGGGGCAATAAGGAAGGGCTCCATGTTGGGGCAATAAGGAAGGGCTCCATGTTGGGGCAAAAAGGAAGGGCTCCATGTTGGGGCAAAAAGGAAGGGCTCCATGTTGGGGCAAAAAGGAAGGGCTCCATGTTATTGCAATAAGGAAGGGCTCCATGTTATTGCAATAAGGAAGGGCTCCATGTTATTGCAATAAGGAAGGGCTCCATGTTGGGGCAATAAGGAAGGGCTCCATGTTATTGCAATAAGGAAGGGCTCCATGTTGGGGCAATAAGGAAGGGCTCCATGTTGGGGCAATAAGGAAGGGCTCCATGTTATTGCAATAAGGAAGGGCTCTATGTTGCTGCAATAAGGAAGGGCTCCATGTTGGGGCAATAAGGAAGGGCTCCATGTTGGTGTAATAAGGAAGGGCTCCATGTTGGGGCAATAAGGAAGGGCTCCATGTTGGGGCAATAAGGATGGGCTCCATGTTGGTGCAATAAGGATGGGCTCCATGTTGGGGCAATAAGGAAGGCCTCCATGTTGGTGCAATAAGGATGGGCTCCATGTTGGGGCAATAAGGATGGGCTCCATGTTGGTGCAATAAGGATGGGCTCCATGTTGGGGCAATAAGGAAGGCCTCCATGTTGGTGCAATAAGGATGGGCTCCATGTTGGGGCAATAAGGAAGGCCTCCATGTTGGGGCAATAAGGATGGGCTCCATGTTGGTGCAATAAGGAAGGGCTCCATTTTGGGGCAATATGGGGGTTGGTGAATCTTAGACTTCCCTGTGTGTTTACCGGAGTAACATTCATCATCCCTATGGAGAAAGAGGCAGGAATATCCATAACATTCAAACAAGTGATCCCCTTATCCACTAACACAAAAGAAAATGGTTTTGCCTGCTTGGCTCTGAGTCCTCACACAGACTGTGGCCAGTGGCAGAGCAGTATGTTAGAAAGCATGGTGGCTTTATAACTGTCATGATTTTGGGAAGCAGTGGGGTAGGCAGCCAGGGCAGGTCACTTTGTGCTCGGCAGAATCTATTCAGTTAAATGAAATGGGGGTCCGTTGTGGTCATTTGTAGCTCAGTTGGTAGAGCATAGAGCTTGTAACGCCAGGTTAGTGGGTTTGATTCCCGGGACCACCCATGTGTAAAATGTATGCACGCATGACTGTAAGTGGCTTAGGATAAAAGTGTCTGCTGAATGGCATATATTATATATGAAGAGAAAACAATGTCCATGCCTTCCATTCTGTCTCCATGTAATCATACCATATAAAAATCAAATCTAACTTTCTTTTAAAGCTAGAATCCTTAGTTGAAACAATAACAAAGTGGGCACCAGCTTCTGTTTTGGTAAAAATATGAGGGATAGGCCTGAAGAAATGCAACAACTCTCAAATTCATTAACAGAGCTATGGATGCAAGGACTAACCATCCATCATACCAACATTATAGTTTTAACCATGTTTTGAGGCTATAAAGTGTTTATTTACATTTCCATTGTTTACAAACATTGGAGTAAAACAAGCTTATATTTTGGGTTCTAATGGTGTACGACAGTTGGACTAAGCTCATGAGGCATTTTTAAGATGTATTCTTCAAAAATCAATGGGTATATATAATTAATTTAGAAGTACAAAAATGTGGGATTCTATCATTAAGGACATTACACATTGCAACTTCAGAGAAGAATAGCCACAATTAAAGATAAATGCTACTCTACAGACGGACAGACATTAAAATAGAAGTATTCAGTATTCAGTATTCAGTATCCAAGTATTCAGACATAAGACCTTAGTAATGTGCTCTCCGCCAGGGGGCGTCATGCACCCCAAAAATCTGAGGGGGCACAAAGTATGTCAGCATGGCAGGGGAGTGGTCCGGAGGGGGGGTCAGCTCCCCGTCCAGAAGTTGGAGAATTTACAATTTTTCAAACATCTGAAACACCTTTTGTAAAAAAAATATGTATATTTTTCTGAATATATAAGCATACCTCTTGTGCTGTCTGTATCCTCCTGACTGCTGGTTATTGTTTTAAAGAAGATAAATATGCTTCTCTGTATCTTTGCTAATATCTGGGTAAAAGGTTTAAAGGAATGTAAGTCTTATTCAGTACATTTAGTTATTGCTTGCTTTCATAAAGTCTACCAACTTTGCCAGCAGGCATGCCAGCTAAGATTTTTATACAAGCTAGCTAATATAACTTCATTGATAGACTGAAATGGCTTCTTGGTAGCTAGTTATGCGGTTAGGAGACTGGGAACCAATCGGGGCTAGCTAAAAGCTAAAAGCCAACTTCCTAAAATTACTAGGTGGCTAGTATTATTACAAATAAAAAAAGAACAGGACCAATTTGAGGGGGCATGTGCCCCTGTCCCCCCCCCCCCCCCAGGACCAATCTGAGTGTCACGCCTGCTCCCACTCTCCCTCTCTGGCGCTCGAGGGCACCAGGCTGCCCTTCATTACGCACACCTGTCACCATCATTACGCCCATTAGCTCCCAACATGGAGCCCTAAAAGAAGCATCAGGGAGTTTTTGTTTTTGTTGGTGACGTCAGGTCCGGGTGCTGTCGCCGAGGGAAACGGGGGTCCCTCAGCTAGCTCGTCGGGCTTCCACGCCTTAGCTGGCTCGAGAGGTCTTCCTGCCACGGTGGGCTCGGCAGGTGCCCACCCCACTTCAGCTAGCCCATCAGGCTCCCACACCTCAGCCGGTTCGTCGGACTGCCTCAGAGGGATCGTCTGGCTCCAACGCCTCAGCCGGCTCCCCGTCAGGCTCGGCCAGATGGAACCCTGGGTGGCGCCCCGAGAGGGAGGGGGGGTACTGTCATGCCTGCTCCCGCTCTCCCTCTCTGGCGCTCGAGGGCACCAGGCTGCCCCTCATTACGCACACCTGTCACCATCATTACTCGCATTAGTGCTCACTGGACTCACCTGGACTCACTCTGTTGATTGCCTTCCCTATTTCTGTCTGCTCCTCAGTCTGTTCCCTGTGTCAGAATTAATGTTGTTATGTGTTCATGTCCAGACGCTGTCCTGTCCTGTTCCATGTCCGTTGCTAATTAAATGTTCACTCCCTGTACCTGCTTCTCGTCTACCAGCGTCAATCCTTACACTGAGGAGGCACATGACCCTATGCCCCCTACATGTCCAATCTGAAGAGGCACATGCCCCTGTATTTGTATTTGTATTTATTAGGGATCCCCATTAGCTGCTGCCAAGGCAGTTTTTACCTGCTTTTTAAATCTGATTCTACTGCTTGCATCAGTTACCTGATGTGGAATATAGTTCCATGTAGTCATGGCTCTATGTAGTACTGTGCGCCTCCCATAGTCTGTTCTGGACTTGGGGACTGTGAAGAGACCTCTGGTGGCATGGCTTGTGGGGTATGCATGGGTGACAGCTCGTTACATTCAGCTCTCAACACCTCTTACAATAACAAGTAATGATGAAGTCAGTCTCTCTTCCACTTTGAGCCATGAGAGATTGACATGCATGTCATTAATGTTAGCTCTCCATGTACTTTTAAGGGCCAGCCATGCTGCCCTGTTCTGAGCTAATTGTAATTTTCCCAAGTCCCTCTTTGTGGCACCTGACCACACTACTGAACAGTAGTCCAGGTGCGACAAAACGAGGGCCTGTAGTAGCTGCCTTGTTAATACTGTTGTTAAGAAGTCAGAACAACACTTTATTATGGACAGACTTCTCCCCATCCTAGCAATATGTTTTGACCATGACAGTGTCATGACGTTGGCCTCTTTGAGTACAGGGAGGACAGTTGACCCCCTCCCCCTTGCACCCCCACCCAAGCCCTGTGTGAAAGGGTTGTAAAAACTCTAAGAGGAGAATCTCCTACCACATGTTTCATAGAGAGACAAAGGAAATTCTTCCAACTCATAGAATTTTGAGAACCGAGCGACATTTGTGTTCTGGAGAAGGTATGGAAGATTGGTGAAGAATCCAGCTACAAACTGGTCCGCTTGGTACAATTTTGTGATACTCAGAAGAGACAATATGGCCATATTACCATAAAACTGTTTATATAATAGCCTCAGCGATGAGACTTGCATCATAATGGTTGTATAAAATGTATTAATAAGGATAAAGCTATTTGTAATACATTGAGATGCTATGTACTGATGTTAATGTGATAGAATTGGATTTCTGTACCAAGCTTAACTCAGTCATCGGCACGCCCCCCAGGGACACAGACAGGACCAGGCGTCATTTGACAAGCCTGTTCTAGGGTCACTATAAAACCCACCCTGATTTACATTTCTTTAGACCAGGCCTCCACTCCATGGCGAGTTGGCCAGTAGGTTTGACCATCCAATTCCTATACTGAAAGTGAACTACACCACGTGGTTAACTTTTAGACTATCGAGACCGACAGAATAAGAACAAGTCTTTGATATTAATTAATAGTCTGCAGCTAGAAATTATATCATTGAACGCGAAGACCGACGAAACATCCATTCTATGACGACATTAATGAATGTCGCTCTGAAAGATCCATTCTAACCGAGAGAGAGAGAGAGAGAGAGAGAGAGAGAACGCGGACAAAACTCTCCAACAGAACAGAACTCTCCAAAAAGGATCCCGAGGACACCCTGAGCGTAAATATATATTGATTGCAATTGTTCCCGAATGAGTGAGCGTTCATGTGCAAAGGATTAGCATATCAATTGTTAATATTAATGAACTCTGTGTGCCACAGCTGACCTTTTATGATCCATTGTTCAACAGGCCGACCTGCCTGTTTAGCCCACAAGGGCACATTCCTCTACCAATTCTTTGTGACGATAATTACTGTTTGTATGTTTTCTGTTAATTACTTAGTGTAGTAAATAAATGATTTTAAGACAATTGATGTATGGATGATTTTAGTAAAGACTGGGTTCGTGCAGATACAACAATTTACGACGTTTGGAATGAGACTGGACGCGAGGTAAAATACACCATTTAAACCAGAAGATAATCGGCCTATACTATAATATATAAGGTTATAATATAGGAAAGTTATATTAGGAAAATTATAACTTTGTAATCTGAATATTTTCCTTGGTGCCCCGATCTCCTAGTTAATTACAATTAAACGATTAATCAGTTTAATCGCGTGATAATAATTACAGGGAGTTAATTGATAAACATGTCTTCAGTTTAATGGTACCCCAAAGACACGACAACAGTTTACAATCCATGGTTACTCCAAGCAGTTTAGTCACCTCAACTTTCTCAATTTCCATTCATTACAAGACGTAGTTGAGGTTTAGGGTTTAGTGAATGATTTGTCCCAAATACAATGCTTTTAGTTTTGGAAATATTTAGGACTAACTTATTTCCTTGCTACCCATTCCAAAACTGACTGCAGCTCTTTGTTAAGCGTTGCAGTCATTTCAGTCGCTGTAGTAGCTGACGTGTATAGCGTTGAGTCATCCGCATACATAGACACATTGGCCTTACTCACAGCCAGTGGCATGTCGTTGGTCCTGTCTGAAGAGGCACATGGCCCTGTGCCCCCCACAGGACCAATCTGAAGAGGCATATGCCCCTGTGCCTCCTACATGACCAATCTGAGGAGACACATGCCCCCTGTGCCCCCCACAGGACCAATCTGAAGAGGCATATGCCCCTGTGCCCCCCACAGGACCAATCTGAAGAGGCACATGCCCCTGTGCCCGCTACATGACAAATCTGAGGAGACACATGCCCCCTGTGCCCCCCACAGGACCAATCTGAAGAGGCACATGCCCCCTGTGCACCCTATGTGCATGATGCCTCTGCTGCCAGCATGTATTATCCTGTTTTCCATCGTTGAGCTGTAACCTTAATTTATGGCCCTGCACTTCCAGGGTAAGGCGGGTCACTCCATTTAGACTGGTACTTAATGTTAATTGTTATGAACCATGGCCATTGTATTTGGCACTGCTGCTTGGTCCTCTGAGAAACAGAGGCTTGTCACAAGGAAAACAACCCCTGCTCTCTCCTCCGTCTTCTGAGAGATAGCGTTCACTTACAGTATCTGAAGAGCTCATCTTCCTCTATCAACACCGCTTCCTTTGCAGATTTCCTTATAGTTAAGTGTCATTAAGTAATAATCTTACTATCAAATGCCCATTTTCAGTCCAATTTGCCACATGCTTTGTAGTGAAGAAAATAGATTTAATATTGGCTTTTTTCCTTAGCTGACTCTCCAGTGTCGTCCATGGCCTGATCCTTGGTTCTATCCTGGGCTTGGTAATGAGGATCCACTGGCTCTCTAAAAGAGTAGCCTGGTTGTGAGGGACAAGCTGGACAGCTGTGTTGCTGGATGCAACCAAACTAATGTCATCAAAGGCGGTGGTGTATCAACATCTGCATAATCCTATCCTGACGTTATACATGTCCTCAACCGATTGTGTTTTTTGGTTTGTTTATTTGCATTGTTTGTTGCAACTTGTTTATTTGCAACTTGTTATTTAACTTATTCCGTACATAATGTTGCCTCTACCGTCTCTTATGACCGAAAATAAGTTCTGGTCATCAGGACTGCGATTACTCACCAAGGACTGGCAGAATCCTTTTTTTCCTTTAACGAGTCTGATGAGCCCGACGCGAATTATATACTGCTTTCTCGGGAACAGGCCCATATCCCTGTGATTTGAGTGAAGAGGAGGCAGAGAAAAAGGTGCCAGAGGGCGGGCTGCCTTCTGAGAATTCGTAGGCGATCGAATAAACCTCCACTTCCTTCCATTCTGCTAGCAAACGTGCAATCTTTGGAGAATGAAATAGATGACCTACACGGAAGATTAAACTACCAACGGGACATTCCAAAACTGTAATATCTTATGCTTCACCGAGTGGCTGAATGACGACCATATCAACATACAGCTGGCTGGTTATACACTATACCGGCAGGATAGAACAGCGTCGTCTGGTAAGACAAGGGGCGGTGGTCTATGCATTCAATAACAGCTGGTGCACAATATCTGAGGAAGTATCAAGCTATTTCTCGCCTGAGGTAGAGTATCTCATGAAGCTGTAGACCACACTATCTACCAAGAGAGTTTTCATCTGTATTTTTCATAGCTATATACAGTTGAAGTCGGAAGTCTACATACACTTAGGTTGGAGTCATTAAATCTTGTTTTTCAACCACTCCACAATTTTCTTGTTAACAAACTATAGTTTTGGCAAGTCGGTTAGGACATCTACTTTGTGCATGACACAAGTCATTTTTCCAACAATTGTTTACAGACAGATTATTTCACTTATAATTCACTGTATCATAATTCACTTTATCACAATTCCAGTGGGTCAGGAGTTTACATACACTAAGTTGACTGTGCCTTTAAACAGCTTGGAAAATTCCAGAAAATTATGTCATGGCTTTAGAAGCTTCTGATAGGGTAAGTGACATCATTTGAGTCAATTGGAGGTGTAACTGTGGATGAATTTCAAGGCCTACCTTCAAACTCAGTGCCTCTTTTCTTGACATCATGGGAAAATCCAAAGAAATCAGCCAAAAATTGTAGACCTCCACAAGTCTGGTTCATCCTTGGGAGCAATTTCCAAATGCCTGAATGTACCATGTTCATCTGTACAAACAATAGGACGCAAGTATAAACACCATGAGACCACGCAGCCATCATACCGCTCAGGAAGGAGATGCGTTCTGTCTCCTAGAGATGAGCATACTTTGGTGCGAAAAGTGCAAATCAATCCCAGAACAACAGCAAAGGACCTTGTGAAGATGCTGGAGGAAACAGGTACAAAAGTATCTATATCCACAGTAAAATGAGTCCTATATCGACATAACCTGAAAGGCCGCTCAGCAAGGAAGAAGCCACTGCTCCAAAACCGCCATAAAACAGCCAGACTATGGTTTGCAACTGCACATGGGGACAAAGATCATACATTTTGGAGAATTGTCCTTTGGTCTGATGAAACAAAAATAGAACTGTTTGGCCATAACGACCATCGTTATGTTTGGAGGAAAAAGGGGGAGGCTTGCAAGCCGAAGAACACATATCACGGGGGTGGCAGCATCATGTTGTGTGGGTGCTTTTCTGCAAGAGGGCCTGGTGCACTTCACAAAATAGATGGCGACATGAGAAAGGAAAATTATGTGGATATATTGAAGCAACATCTCAAGACATCAGTCAGGAAGTTAAAGCTTGGTTGCAAATGGGTCTTCCAAATGGACAATGACCCCAAGCATACTTCCAAAGTTGTGGTGAAATGGCTTAAGGAAAACAAAGTCAAGGTATTGGAGTGGCCATGACAAAGCCCTGACCTCAACCCTATAGAAAATTTGTGGGCAGAACTGAAAAAGCATGTGAGAGCAAGGAGGCCAGACTCAGTTACACCAGCTCTGTCAGGGGGAATAGGCCAAAATTCACCCAACTTATTGTGGGAAGCTTGTGGAAGGCTACCCAAAATGTTTGACATAAGTTAAACATTTAAAGGCAATGCTACCAAATACTAATTGAGTGTATGTAAACTTCTGACCCACTGGGAATGTGATACAGTGAATTATTGTCACGTCCTGGCCAGTATATAAGGTTAATTGTTTGTAGTTTGGTCAGGGCGTGACAGAGGGTATTTGTTTTATGTGGTTCAGGGTGGTGTGTTTGGTTTAAGGGTGTTTGTTTTAGTAATTCCGGGTGTTGATTTATGTTTAGGTATTTCTATGTGGAGTCTAGTATGTCTGTTTCTATGTCTGGTGAATTGGTGTTGGGACTCTCAGTTGAAGGCAGGTGTTGTCTATCTGCCTTTGATTGAGAGTCTCATAAATGAGGGTGTGTTTGTGTTTGTGTTTTGTGGGTGATTGTTCTGTGTAAAACCCTATGCTTTGCCAGACTGTTATTTGTTCGTCTTCGTATTTTGTTATTTTGTATGTTCATTCTTATAGTAAATAAAAGTCAAGATGAGCATTCACGTACCTGCTGCATTTTGGTCCACATTTTCTGATGACGATTTCGCACTATCGTCAGAGGACGAAGACAAGCGTGACAATTATAAGTGAAATAATCTGTCTGTAAACAATTGTTGAAAAAAATACTTGTGTCATGCACAAAGTAGATGTCCTAACCGACTTGCCAAAAAAATTGTTTGTTAACTATAGTTTGTTAGGCTGAAATAAATCATTCTCTCTACTACTATTCTGACATTTCACATTCTTAAAATAAAATGGTGATCCTAACTGACCTAAGACAGGGACTTTTTACAAGGATTAAATGTCAGGAATTGTGAAAAACTGAGTTTAAATGTATTTGGCTAAGGTGTATGTAAACTTCCGACTTCAACTGTTCATACCATCACAGACTGAGGCTGGCACTAAGACAGCATTGAATGAGCTGCATTCTGCCATGCCATAAGCAAACAAGAAAACGATCACCCAGAGGTGGCGCTCCTAGTAGCCAGGGACTTTAAATCCATTTTACCAAATTTCTATCAGCATGTTAAATGTGCAACCAGAGGGATAAGCTTTGTGGACACCATGGTGTTGAACTCTGAGCTGTAGTCAATGAACAGCATTCTCACAAAGGTGTTCCTTTTTGTCCAGGTGGGAAAGGGCAGTGTGGAGTGCGATTGAGATTGCATCATCTGTGGATCTGTCGCTGCGGTATGCAAATTGGAGTGGGTCTAGGGATGATGGTTTTGATGTGTGCCATGAACAGCTTTTCAAAGCACTTCATGGCTACTGAAGTGAGTGCTACTGGGTGGTAGTCATTTAGGCAGGTTACCTTCGCTTTCTTGGGCACAGGGACTATGGTGGTCTGCTTGAAACATGTAGGTATTACAGACTCGGTCATGGAAAGGTTGAAAATGTCAGTGAAGACACTTGCCAGTTGGTCCGCGCATGCTCTGTGTACACACCCTGGTAATCCATCTAGCCCCGCGGCCTTGTGAATGTTGACCTGTTTAAAGGTCTTGCTCACATTGGCTACGGAGAGCGTGATCACACAGTCGTCCGAAATGACTGCTTTAAAACAACCATTGTAATGTGTGTGTACCTCCTGTGTGTGTAACTCCTGTGTGTGTAACTCTTGTGAGGCTGCCTTATTCCCCTCTGACTGAGGGCGAAGTCGTTGAGTCATAGATCAGCAAAAATGGTGAGTTGTCTGTTACAGAACTCATAGGGCACAAAGGTTTTCATGTCATTGTGTGTCATTATTGAGGACATGGAGGGGGATTTTGTGTACTCTGTTGAAAAGATCTTCTTACAGACCTTGCTTAAAAATGTATTTTAGTTTGTTGCTTTGTTTTGCTTAGAATGGCGAATAGAACTTTAAGACAATCCAAACATAACTTCTACATAACAGACATTCTCTGTTGGCATCTGTGTCATGTAAAGAAACCAAACAAGTGTAAAAGAAAAAATGTACAAGACCTTATAGAGAACACTGACATGTAATTTACATTTACAAACACATCAATAATATTTTTATCATGATTTAATCATTTATCCTCATAAAAATGTATGTTGAATATGTGACTACTATAGTGGGCATCGATCACTATTAAAGATGTTCTGCTTGTACTGTGACAGTCAGAGAGATGTAGAGCCCAAACATGAAATCCACAGTGACCCCAAGAGGAAGGAATGCAGAAGGAGAGGCTGGTGTATAGACAGGCCTCTCTCTCCCCCTCTCTCTCTCTCTCCCCCCCTCTCTCCCTCTCTCTCTCTCTCCCCCTCTCTCTATGTCTCTCTCTCTCTCTCTCTCTCTATGTCTCTCTCTCTCTCTCTCTCTCTCTCTCTCTCTCTCTCTCTCTCTCTATGTCTCTCTCTCTCTATCTCTCTCTCTCTCTCTCTCTCTCTATGTCTCTCTCTCTATGTCTCTCTCTCTCTATGTCTCTCTCTCTATGTCTCTCTCTCTCTCTATGTCTCTCTCTCTATGTCTCTCTCTATGTCTCTCTCTCTATGTCTCTCTCTCTATGTCTCTCTCTCTCTCTCTCTCTCTCTCTATGTCTCTCTCTCTCTATGTCTCTCTCTCTCTCTCTCTCTATGTCTCTCTCTCTCTCTCTCTCTCTCTCTCTCAAAATGCAGAGAAATTAATTTGCTGCTGTATGTAAATATCCAACCTTATATTGACACATATACGAAGATAATAAATGATTTATTACCAATAATATAATTGCAAAGAAATGCAATGCATTTGTGGAATGTTTAATTGTCACATACATCATGTTGCTCAAAATTAAACTGGTGCATTTTCATCTTTTATATTGTTAGGATGAAAATTACTTTTCTCGATGTCCTTCACTGCTAAATGAAAAGGCATCTCTAAATGGGCAACATTTAGAAATCTTATTTGACATTGGTTTTGAACAGAGAACTGCAGAAAGTACAATATCAAAGATCTCTGTTTTTGGCACAAGTCTGTTCCAGCCAGCATCTGTTGACTTAAAAATTATTTTGGGATCAAAAGGAGTTTTAAAGTAAAAATGTTTATGTAAATCACAGGGGATTCTGAATGATGGAGGACAACACAATGGCGCCAGGTTTCAAACAGTGCTGTTGATAGCATCTGGATTGTACTGTACCTCTGACAATAATACACATTTCAGAAGTGAAAAAGTGAAACCGAATAGTAGGTTTTTTAAAACATTGTTCAAATATGGAATAACTTTTTCAAAATATGTAGTGGGCATTTTCTCAATACCTGCTTGTTTTCTAAAATCTTCAGAAGATGAAGAAGCAGTTATTCAAATTGGGTACATAGACATATCATCACATCATTTGATGTGATAATTACTCAGAGCTTTCCTATAATCAGAGAGAGCAACTACTGGATTGTAATCTGTTACAAACAATGCTGCTAACATTCACTAATTAGTCACATAATGAGGCCATTATGTGCATTTAAAGATGTAATGTATTTTTTATTAAATACTGTGAATCATTACTGTGTTTTGAACTGTATTAGTAACGCCAATTAGTTTACTGGGATGAATTTAGGAATGTAAATGTCCAGACTGGATTTCCACTACAGTCTCAACACAAGCAACCTGTTATTTGGTATTTATGTACATATGGAGCATCTGTAAGACATAACATCATACCACTTCGAACATTCATGAAATAGGCCTATGATAACTTTTGGGCCCCTATATCTTTGTTCGATGTGATTGTAGTCACAAACTGATTATCTTGTTCTCCAGATTTACGGTCCTGCATGGGTAATCACTGCCCTGGCACTTGGTGCAACTTTTTACGTTGCTTACAAAACTGGATGCTCTAATGAAATGTCTCGAAATTGACTGAAGTTTGAACCTCCATATTATAACACAGTATATAATGTTTTATAACGTGTTTATCATCTATAATGTTCTCACCAAGTCTTAGAATATCTTGCCTATAAGTCTTAGAATATCTTGCCTATAAGTCTTAGAATATCTTGCCTATAAGTCTTAGAATATCTTGCCTATAAGTCTTAGAACATCTTGGATATAAATCTTAGAATATCTTGGATATAAGATATAACATAAGGCTCACATCAAAGGAGACATGCAACTTCAGCATAATGTTGCTCGTCTCTAAATGAAGTTATAGTGTTGTACAATATAACATATATTACAAATAAAAATACAAAGTAGCCTATTCGTTTTTAATTACTTTAGGCTAATTATTGACGAGAGTGCACGTATTCGACATAAAATCAAGACATGGCTATTGTATGTCCCTGAGACACACTGTAAAAAACAGAGAGTTAGGCGATTAATTTTATCGCTAGTGAATGAACGTGCTGATAGTTTAGACGACTAAACTCAACTCCGTGATTTACTATGGAGTCGAGCTGCAACTAGCGTGGGCGGAAGGGTAATCCGACATCACATAAAATTAAGTTTAGATATATATTTTTAAGCTACTGATTTCAGGTAGCTTTTCTTTGGTTGCTGAAATCAGTAGTTTTTTAAATAAAAAGTACATTTTATGTGATGTCGGAGCTCCAGTCCGCCCACGCTAGTCACCGCGCAACTCCAACATAAATGATGAAGTTGAGTTTAGTCGGCTAAGCATTACCTAATGATAGGACTATAGACAAAGGACTACTATGATAGGCTAACCTATTCATCATGCATAAACTATTTCATATTCTTGCAAAATATATTGGCTATCCCATGGCAATAGGAAAATTACTAAAGTCTGAAAAAATTGCCTAGAAATAAAATCACTTTATTCAAACCAATTAATTAACAATTGATTGTGCTACCTTGGTGCATTCTGCTCGCTTCTAACGCAGTTATTTTACGCGTCAATTGCCTTATATTCGCAGAACTTTTCGTTGCAGTCCTCATTTTGTACCCGGTGACAAAAGTTTTTCTTTCAAGAATATGAAGATAGTGCACCTGTTCTTCCTCTCTATTGGTCGAAGCATGACTACAGTACCCACGAACCCCTGCGCTCAGCCTCTCGCTCACTCTGTGCTCTGCGCCAGTCTGTTCGGGGAACCAGTTCGCTTGGCCTTTTTTCTGCCTTCTCACTGTTGCCTGGTGTCAACCTACACCCAGTAGACATATCCCTCCCTCTTCAGCGACTGCTTCCAATTTGCCTTCACTTTTCTTATCACAAGCACTATTGGCTTTTGCACTGTCAGTCAGACGCCTCTACGGTAGCTGGAGTTTAGTAGCAACAGCTCGGAAACATCTGGCTGCCGCAGCCCTTCTATCTCATCTCGCTCGCTCCGTCTTTCCTGCCACTGCAGGTTGTTATGGACATTTGTTGAAAGTCAATCTAGTTCTTTTTCAACCTCAAGAGGATTTTGACGAAGGACGCAGGAAGACATTGGAGCTTGTTGTCTGTAAGTGCCTTTAATACCACAGTCCCGAAAGGGTGATGAAAGGAGGTTAAAGAATGAAAGGGGAAAAAGTAATAATCCTTTCTAGCGACTGTTGTGTTCACATAATAGTTGCTATGTTAGCTCCTTCGTAGTGCCTGTCGGCATTGCATCGGGGCCTGCTACAGAACTGCTATAGCCTACTACTGATCGAACGTTTACTTTTTTTTGTTAGCCACCGTGGCTAGCTAGCTTGATTGCGTTAGTGTGTGTGCGCGCGAGATATTGTAGTCTTGTGAATGTTGTGTTGTGTTGCTCGCGACAGTGTTCCATTCTGGAACCAGCAGCACAGGGAAATGTTGGGAGCCAGACCCGGGAGGAGTAGCCTACAGAGGTTGACAGATACATTGATCAGTTGCTTGTATCGGGAGTAGTGTGTCATGTCCGGTCTCAAGAAGTTTATGGAAGTAATGGCTAATTTATGACAGTTGTTTCCTGGCTTTTGATATTTTTTGTAGACTAGGCTAATCAAAAGAAAGACAATGGCAATGATACAATGTATATAATTGGATTAAGTGTTATGTGTTGCAAGTTGTAATATTAATGTTGTAATATTGTTACCCAAACACACTAGGGCTATTTAATGATACATGATATCTTTTTTGTGTGTGAAAGGAATAGGCTATGTTCTGTGAAAAGCCTCGGATCCTGAATCGGTAATATAGGCTAATTATTTAGGTGCAACTCAAATTTTCCCATTTGCATGCAGGGTCACTGATTTGAAGGTAATTTAAAGATATATATATGAATAACACAAGGTATCTGGCCATAGGTTTGTTCTATTAGCCTACATATAGCCTATATAGTCGTGTGTTTCTCCTCTTTCTAAAGTATAGGCTACACTCATTAACATAAATTGCAATTAATTCCTAAAGGTTTTGATCTTGTAAATTTTCATAACAAAACTTGTGAATTATATTACATCACTGAAGTTGGAGTCTTATATCTCCCTCACTAACTTTAAGCATCAGCTGTCAGAGCAGCTTACCGATCGTTGCACCTGTACATAGCCCATCTGTAAATAGCCCACCCAACTACCTCATCCCTATATATTTTTATTTTTTTTGCTCCTTTGCACCCCAGTATCTCTACTTGCACACTCATCTTATGCACATCTATCACTCGAGTATTTAATTGCTAAATTGTAATTATTTTGCCACTATGGCCTATTTATTGCCTTACCTCCCTAATCTTACTACATTTGCACACAATGTATATAGATTTTTCTATTGTGTTATTGGCTGTACGTTTGTTTATGTTTGTGTAACTCTGTGTTGTTTGTGTCGCAATGCTTTGCTTTATCTTGGCCAGGTCACAGTTGTCAACTGGCCTACCTGGTTAAATAAAGGTGAAATAAAAAAACGTAAAAAATGACCCTTATGTCAACAGGAACATGTTGAATGTCTTGAATATAAAGTTCACATCTATATAGGCTACACAAAAAAATGTGAATATATGATCAAATCAAAGTTTATTTGTCACGTGCGCCAAATACAACAGTGAAATGCTTATTTACAGGCTCTAACCAATAGTGCAAAAAAGGTGTTAGGTGAACAATAGGTAAGTAAAGAAATAAAACAACAGTAAAAAGACAGGCAATATACAGTAGTGAGGCTATAAAAGTAGTGAGGCTACATACAGACACCGGTTAGTCAGGCTGATTGAGGTAGTATGTACATGTAGATATGGTTAAAGTGACTATGCATATATGTTGAACAGAGAGTAGCAGTAGCGTAAAAGAGGGGTTGGTGGTTGGTGGGACACAATGCAGATAACCCGGTTAGCTAATGTGCGGGAGCAGTCTATTGTTATTGTTTGTTATTGTTTCATGTGAATAATAATGGAAGGCATATAGATGTGTGGCTGTGATCCATTGACATGGCAGATAAATTAATTCCTTGTGGAATATAAATACCCCCTGAAATATTCACACGAAAGAGTGGAATACTTTCACAAAAGAAAGCAGAAGCTGTAGTCAGTTTTAGGCAGCCCATTAAGGAACAGTGTAGTTTTTGTTTTATTTAGAATATCACCCATGAGGTCAATACGATTGTTCCCATTGTTATTTTATACATTTTTCTGTCAGTTGTCCAAAGGGTTAGGGAAATGAATTACGGTAATGGCAAGGGCAGTGAACCATAAAAATGTTGAAAACAATATCAGCAGCGTGGATCTGTCAGTTACAAATTTGCTGTGCTGGCCTTTGTTTATGGTTACTGGAAGGAGAGCAGGCGGCAAAGAAAACAAAAAACTTGAGGGTATTTAAATTCACTGCGCAGGAAACTAGGTTCGAAAAAAAGTGTTGGTTTTCACACAGACCTATTTTCTAAAGTTATCCTTTAGAGTGAAGAGGTAGGGGGAAGTTGTGTAGTTTTCCACCCAAGCACCTCAATACATTTACATTTACGTGTACCCCTTTTTTTTAGAGAGAGGAGAAAAAAAGAAAGAAAGTTGTATAAAGGAGAGGCTGGTGGCAGAGTGTAGAGGAGTAGCATATGGCTGTAAAAGGAGCACAGCTGGAGGTAGCATTTCCATCTGAACATGATGTCAGAGCAGCTGACAGGCTGCCATCCCCCAGTCTTTTATTCTAATGCACAGACTGGGAGTTAGTGTGTGTGCGGATCTGTGTGCAGGAGGAGGTATCTCATTCCCCTCCAACATCTCCTCCGCTTTGCATCTGTCTTCCACAGTTTGCATTTTTTTTCTCTCCTACCCCCTCATTGATTCTGCAAAAAAGCTGCAGCCGGCCCAGCTTTTCTACTACAGTGGACTTAATCAAGTTGATGCATACTGCAGGTACTGTGGGAAGGGGTCCGGGGCCCTGGGAGGGTTTTGTTTTGTATGAGTAGCTCTGGCTTTTCCAGGGCTTTTTTTCCAGGGCTTTTCCCAGGTCAGGCTACTTTTAGTCAGAGCTCTATGGAATAGGAAGTGAAGGATTTAGTCTACGTGTTGTGTATGTGTACAGTAGTTGTTTACTGTAGCTAAGCAGGGGACTGGTGTAGTCAGGAAGAGCTTTCCTAGTTTTTCTCTGGTTTGTAGTGAGCAAGTTGGGCTTGAAGTTGAATGTTTGTTGAAATTATTGTCATTTGTTTCAACCAAAATACATTTCTTTATTTGTGTTTAACTAATGATTAAATGCAATTTAACGTGTATTTATTGTCTGGTAAACACAGTATTCATTTATCAAATCTGATCCAACAGATAACTGCTACTACCAAAATTGTAAATCTTTATACCCATAAAAGTTATTCTGGTTAAAACGTCCACAAACGATGTAAAAAAAAATAAAATACAAATCTATAGGGTAATTTTTACTAAGAATAATTAAACCTTTTAAATCTAATTTTGGGGCGGCTGGTTAGAGCGTTGGGCTGGTAACCGAAAGGTTGCTGGATCGGATCCCCGAGCTGTCGTTCTGCTTCCTGAATAAGGCCGTTAACTCACTGTTTCCCGGTAGGCCGTCATTGTAAATAAGAATTTGTTCTTAACTGACTTGCCTAGTTAAATAAAGGTTAAATAAAAAAAATACAAAATAACTGGCTTTGAAATTACTTGAAAGCCTGATGTCCTCTTTCCCTGGCTTGTGTTCATTTTTTCTGTTGGTGGTGACTAATTTAGAAGTTGCAGATTTGAGCTGCCTGAATTGGCTAGACAGCTGTAATCGCACTCCTCCTAGTCTTAATCTCTTTATCTGGGCAGCAGCTGCCATATGGCCACAGTCAGCTGGATCAGATGTTTGTAAGCCTCCTTCTTCGTCCCTCTCTGTCCTGACAGACCCTAATTTGATCGCTGCTACCTTGTGAGTTGTCCTGCTATCTTTATTTTTAGCCATCTTAAGGATTAGGATGGCTGTAGACTACAGGGCACTTCAAGTGATTGTACTGTAAATCTTCAGTGCCTCCTTTAGGGCGGATGTGCGGTTTCTAGAAAGATTTGATGAGGGGGAGCGTGGGGTGGTGGGACTTGGCTGGGGGGTTGGACATCCTTGTCCCTGTAAGCCTCCCATTAAGGAAAATCTGAACTCTGCTCCAGTGAGGGGATGACACACTTGTTCACTCACACTCAAAAGGGTTTATTTAACTGCTTAATGTTCAGGCTCATGTATTATTTCAGGCAAAAAAAGATACTTGGTTAACAGGTGTGATCCATTTTTTTTCTCATTCAAAAGTAGGAATCTGTTATTATTCAAGTTTATTTAATTAAATGTATTTCTGGAATAGGACTCTCTTTTTAGCAAATATAAATAGCAATGGGAGTTGACAATAAAAGGCCTTTTGTAATTACCAACAAGGCAACTTGTTTTTCAAACCCTTCAATTCGGCGTGTACAGTCGTTATTCTCAGTATACATACAGTAGGCCTCTGGAATCGGTAGCTTGTGTATGTGAGGATTGCATGTGTACCTGAAATCCTGTTACCTAAAGAGGCTGGCCAGGCCAATGTGGGTTATTAAAAATAACCTCACTAGGAGCCAGGAGAGTAAAGCGTGGAAGCAGTTCAGTTAGCAGGCGGGCGGGCAGACATCTGTGTGACCAGGAGGAGGTTAGCTGCTGAAGCCTCTCTGTGATCATGTGGAGCAGCCATACAGTGAGGGGGAAAAAGTATTTGATCCCCTGCTGATTTTGTATGTTTGCCCACTGACAAAGAAAGGATCAGTCTATAATTTTAATGGTAGGTTTATTTGAACAGTGAGAGACAGAATAACAACAAAAATATCCAGAAAAAACGCATGTCAAAAATGTTATAAATTGATTTGCATTTTAATGAGGGAAATAATTATTTGACCCCCTCTCAATCAGAAAGATTTCTGGCTCCCAGGTGTCTTTTATACAGGTAATGAGCTGAGATTAGGAGCACACTCTTAAAGGGAGTGCTCCTAATCTCAGTTTGTTACCTGTATAAAAGACACCTGTCCACAGAAGCAATCAATCAGATTCCAAACTCTCCACCATGGCCAAGACCAAAGAGCTCTCCAAGGATGTCAGGGACAAGATTGTAGACCTACACAAGGCTGGAATGGGCTACAAGACCATTGCCAAGCAGCTTGGTGAGAAGGTGACAACATTTGGTGCGATTATTCACAAATGGAAGAAACACAAGAGAACTGTCAATATCCCTCGGCCTGGGGCTCCATGCAAGATCTCACCTTGTCGAGTTGCAATGATCATGAGAACGGTGAGGAATCAGCCCAGAACTACACGGGAGGATCTTGTCAATGATCTCAAGGCAGCTGGGACCATAGTCACCAAGAAAACAATTGGTAACACACTACGCTGTGAAACACTGAAATCCTGCAGCGCCCGCAAGGTCCCCCTGCTCAAGAATACATATACAGGCCCCTCTGAAGTCTGCCAATGAACATCTGAATGACTCAGAGGACAACTGGTGAAAGTGTTGTGGTCAGATGAGACCAAAATGGAGCTCTTTGACATCAACTCAACTCGCCGTGTTTGGAGGAGGAGGAATGCTGCCAATGACCGCAAGAACACCATCTCCACCGTTAAACATGGAGGTGGAAACATTATGCTTTGGGGGTGTTTTTCTGCTAAGGGGACAGGACAACTTCACCGCATCAAAGGGACGATGGACGGGGCCATATACCATCAAATCTTGGGTGAGAACCTCCTTCCCTCAGCCAGGGCATTGAAAATGGGTCATGGATGGGTATTCCAACATGACAATGACCCAAAACACACGGCCAAGGCAACAAATGAGTTGCTCAAGAAGAAGCACATTAAGGTCCTGGAGTGGCCTAGCCAGTCTCCAGACCTTAATCCCATAGAAAATCTGTGGAGGGAGCTGAAGGTTCGAGTTGCCAAACGTCAGCCTCGAAACCTTAATGACTTGGAGAGAGGAGTGGGACAAAATCCCTCCTGAGATGTGTGCAAACCTGGTGGCCAACTACAAGAAACGTTTGACCTCTGTGATTGCCAACAAGGGTTTTGCCACCAAGTACTAAGTCATGTTTTGCAGAGAGGTCAAATACTTATTTCCCTCATTAAAATGCAAATAATTTTATAACATTTTTGACATGTGTTTTTCTGGATTTTTTTTTGTTATTCTGTCTCTCACTGTTCAAATAAACCTACTATTAAAATTATAGACTGATCATTTCTTTGTAAGTGGGCAAACGTACAAAATCAGCAGGGGATCAAATACTTTTTTCCCCCACTGTAGGTCGCAGTCTAGAGCAACACCTCTCCCAAATATCGTCCGGAAACATTTAGGTTTATAGAGCAATTAGACTCTACCTGTTTTTTATTTGGTGTTTGTGTGTCTGAAAGTTGGAGTTTGTTGGTGGTAAAACATGTTAGCAGAATCTAAGAAGGAAAATGTATCTTTGGTGATGTTTTAGTGACAGTTTTGTAAATGTAGTTTAAAATGTTAAGGATTTCTTGTGTAGGCTAATTTTTGTTCCGTTTTGGGTGAGTGAGAGAAAGTGAGAGAGGGGGTGAGTGAGAGAGAGGGTGAGTGAGTGAGTGAGTGGGTGAGTGAGTGCATGAGGTGAGAGAGAGAGTGAGAGCTGAGTGGGTGGGTGAGTAAGGGAGAGAGAGGGTGTGTGTGTGAGAGAGGGTGGGTGAGTGAGTGCATGAGGTGAGAGAGAGAGGGAGAGCTGAGTGAGTGAGAGAGAGTGGGTGAGTGAGTGAGTGAGTGTGGGTGAGTAAGTGAGAGAGAGGGTGAGAGCTGAGTGGGTGAGTGGATCCAGACAGGTTGTCTGCAAGCTAAAACAAAAATAATGTACCTCTAACATCTTCTAAAATAATGTGCCTCTCTGCTGTCTGTTCTAGGTTATGAAGACATCATGGAGTTCCCAGACCACAGCAGACATTTGCTAGAGTGTCTGAGTGAGCAGAGGCATCAGGGTTTCCTTTGTGATTCCACTGTGCTGGTCGGCGATGCCCAGTTCCGAGCCCATCGAGCAGTGCTGGCTTCATGCAGCATGTACTTCCATCTCTTTTACAAGGACCAGCTGGACAAAAGGGACATTGTTCATCTGAACAGCGACATTGTTACAGCCCCGGCGTTCGCTCTCCTGCTGGAGTTCATGTACGAGGGGAAGCTCCAGTTCAAAGCCCTGCCCGTGGAGGATGTACTGGCTGCTGCCAGCTTCCTCCACATGTACCACATTGTCAAGGTCTGCAAGAAGAAGCTGAAGCATAAAGCCACTGCGGAGGCAGACAGCACCAAGAAGGAGGAGGACGCTTCCAGCTGCTCTGACAAAGTAGAGAGCTTCTCCGAGGGCAGCACGGGCCAATCAGCCACAACTGACCTATTGCCCAGTGACGATGAAGACCTGGAGTCCAAGCAGGACCCCAGCAGCCTGTGGATGAGGCTACCCTCTGACCATGCAGGCACCCCTGCCACTGCCACCAGCCCAGGGGAGGATGACGCCCATGGCAGTCCCCCCAAGCTGCAATCCCCAACTGGCAGCCCCAGCAGCTCTATAGGCTCCCTGTCCCGGAGGTCTGTGGGCTCCCGTGGCTCCCGCAGAGTGTCGTCGGATGCAGACTGTGTCCTGGACTTGTCTGTGAAGTCCAGCCTGACTGGGCCCAGCGAGGCCTTGTCCAATAACCCTTACTTCTGTGGTGTGGTGATGCCAGATAGCCTGCAGGGCACCCTGGTCCAAGTGAAGCAGGAGAAGAACACGGGCTCAGACCATGAGGACCTGGTGAGTGGCGACTACGAGATGGACCACAGCGGGCCCAAAGCCACCCCTCCCAGAACCAACGGAGGTCTGAACCACCACTTGGTCAGCAGCCATGCTCACAGACGCCTGGAGGCCCACCTGTCAGCCCTGCGTGATGCCACCCTGGCCAGCGAACTGGAGCGTGACGACAAGGTCAGCAATAATGACATGCTGGGGGGAGAGAGTGAGAGGGCCCAGGTTGAGACGGCCAGCATCGACAGCGCCCTGCTGCCCTACGTGTCCAACATGCTGAACGCCCCTCACACTCAGATCTTCATGTGCCCCCTGTGCAACAAGGTGTTTCCCAGTCCGCACATCCTCCAGATCCACCTCAGCACACACTTTCGCGAGCAGGAAGGCGTGCGTGCCAAGCCCGCCAGCGACATCAACGTGCCCACCTGCTCCATCTGCGGCAAGACGTTCTCCTGCATGTACACCCTGAAGCGCCACGAGCGGACTCACTCCGGGGAGAAGCCATACACATGCACCACGTGCGGTAAGAGCTTCCAGTACTCCCACAACCTGAGCCGGCACGCCGTGGTGCACACCCGAGAGAAGCCGCACGCCTGCAAGTGGTGCGAGCGGCGCTTCACCCAGTCCGGGGACCTGTACCGCCACATCCGCAAGTTCCACTGCGAACTGGTCAACTCGCTCTCTGTCAAGAGCGAAGGCCTCAACCTGCCCACCCTCCACAGGGACTGGGCCATAGAGGATAGTTCTCAAGAACTGTGGAAGTGAAGCCTGCTGAAATAATCAGGACTTGTTTGTTTTTAAGCTAAATGAGAGAGGTGTCAGTGAAGGTTGGGCAGAGAGGTAAGGGAGTTGGAGCACGGGTTGTGGGTAGGAGAGGAGTCTGATTCAGTCATGTTTCTTGTACGTACATTACAAAATCTGGTGAAATGGCACTTTAATAGAACATGAAGATGTTACTACTGTTTTCAGTTCCAGTCCTTCGTTCTGTTCTAATCTTTTCTTTGTTCAGATTTTGTTCAATATAAAACAAAACATGGGCGCTGGTATCAACAGCCAGTGTTATGTCATCTTCTTGTGTATGGATACACTCCTTAATCTAAGGCACACCTTCAACCACAACCATATGAAGTGTTCAGGTATCACACTGACGTTAAAGATTATTAGAATACACTAAACGGGTACTGTGATCATCAATTTATACCAGTACACATATGTGTGTGTATTAATATATGTGTATATAGTGCACTATATTTTTATTATCAAATTTCATTGGTGTGTGTGTGTGTGTGTGTGTGTGTGTGTGTGTGTGTGTGTGTGTTTAAGGAAACTGTGGAAAGAGGTCTGCTCTAACAAGCTTCTGCTCCTTAAGCTCTTGACTGATGAAAGACATATGGCACTCATGCAATGTACAGCTTCCTTTTTCACATGAATTAAAGTATTTTCTAAAATTCTTTATGAATGATTATTATACAATTTCTTAAATTTATCTTCAGCCTTTAAACATCCCTTTAATTTCATTTGGCTGTATCCTATAGATTTCTGTAGTGATTATGGATTTATTTTTGGAAAATGGGATCTGATATTGCATGAAGTCCAACCTGTATATTTGAAATGTGAATTACTGTATAACTGTACACTGTAATTGAGCAAATATAGAACAGACTATGTGAATATCCAAGGGTGCAGTCGGTTAAGAAACCCGGAATATTCCAGTTATGGAAAATGCATGAATATGATTTATCTTACATTTTCTTGTTTTTTTTGTTTGTTGGGGAGCGGGTGTATTCTAAATTAACTTATTTCATTCTTAAGTAGTTTATTTATTTTCTCTGCTCTTTTTGAGAGTCTGTCGGGACTCCTTTGAAATGTTCTTCTGGGCTGTGAAGATTTTGTGTCAATGCACTGGTCTTGGGTTTGAGTTTGTGTAACGGAATGTGAGGTGAAGTTTGTCGTCAGACTGACAGAGGTGGCAGTGTGGGCTGAATGCCAGTAGTGACCTAACTAATCTACAGAAGATCTCCACTAGTGTGTTTGCCTCCCGTCCATACAGCACTTCATCACAGTCTACTCTGCTGCATGGTGGTCAGGGAGTTAAGGTTCCCAACTACTGTAGCTATCTGCAGTTAACATTCTGCTTTGGTATTTTCTGCTTTCTCATCGACGTTAAGTAAGCGTTGTGGGTAATTTATTTATATTTTTATTTGCCACTTGTTTCTAACTGTGCGGCCAATGAGAAGGTCTTGCACTGATCTATGAGAGAGAGAGAGAGATGCTCACCTGCTCATGCCTGAGTACTCCTGAAGGTTCTTTGTTTCAATAGTAAAGCCTGAGTACTCCTGAAGGTTATTTGTTTCAATAGTAAAGCCTGAGTACTCCTGAAGGTTATTTATGTTTCAATGGTAAAGCCTGAGTACTCCTGAAGGTTATTTGTTTCAATAGTAAAGCCTGAGTACTCCTGAAGGTTATTTATGTTTCAATGGTAAAGCCTGAGTACTCCTGAAGGTTATTTATGTTTCAATGGTAAAGCCTGAGTACTCCTGAAGGTTATTTATGTTTCAATGGTAAAGCCTGAGTACTCCTGAAGGTTATTTATGTTTCAATGGTAAAGCCTGAGTACTCCTGAAGGTTATTTCTGTTTCAATGGTAAAGCCTGAGTACTCCTGAAGGTTATTTCTGTTTCAACAGGAAAGCCTGAGTACTCCTGAAGGTTATTTCTGTTTCAACAGTAAAGCCTGAGTACTCCTGAAAGTTATTTCTGTTTTAAATGGTAAAAGTTGAAGAATCAGAGAGCAGCACTGCACGCTCCTAATTTGAATGTCTGCGTGCATCTGTTTGAGTACGTACTGTATGTATGTACACGTGCGTGTTTTGTACTGAATGCGTAATCCTTACTTTTGAAGGGGAAGAATTGGCATGCTTGATTGCACCATTAAAGCTTATTTAACTGAGATTTATTTCTGAAAATATGCCTTTATGAAAATTACAGTTATAAATTATAGGTTCACGAAATCATGGATGCTATTACATTCAAGAGGAGATGTATTTAATCGTGAAATTATTGAATTAACCTTAATATTATATCTAATTTTCATAAAATTTGAACTAGTCTTTATTTCAATATTTTATTTAGGATTTTCCAAATTTTTAGGAATGTGAACATTCTGAGAAAAAATCTGCACTCAAAAAATGATTGTGCACAAAAATCATGGAATCAATCAAACAAAAGCAAAAGTTGAACTCTACACAAACTCAGTTGTTATGAATGTCTGCACTTTGGCATGTCTGGCATGTCCACACTGTCCCGGGGGTTTGGTTTGCTCGTCAGTGGACGTGGTGGTGGCAGCATCAGCTGGTGACATGGGTGCTCCTTGCCAACTGCACACACTCATGGCATTTTGCACAGTGGTAATTGATCTCTGCATCCATGGAAAATATATCATATGTGGGTTAGCTCTCTGTTTGAAGACTTATTTACAATTATTGCTGACTTTTCTTATTGTACTGGACCGCCTTAAACTACTGTAAACAGCTTGGTTTTTTTTCACGTTATCACTGGAACACTGAAAGTGTGCGTAACTGGACTGTTTATTGACCTTTTGGAAATGGAAAGGAAGCTGTGAAATGACCCAATAAGCATCTCCGTTTATATCAATCCAACTTTGGTTACTTGAATACAGGAAAGGTCCAATGGGGAAAAAACATTCAAATGTAGACAACAATGAAGAGAGGGGAGGGGGGAAATAGAAAGAAATCGGTTAAAAAGGACAATCACTGTCTGAAAAATAAGCAGATTTTGATTCAAATATATTTGCTTCCCTGTGAGATTTGGTTTATTTTTCTGGATTTAAGCATTTAGCTTTGACAATCATAGTATGTTTTGTTTTTTCTCAAGGGGAGTAAATTCTAAGGCTGTTTAGTTTTGTACTTTTTTGGTGTGCTGTTGTTGAAATTTTTTAATTGTGTGCAAACTGCAATAAATTATAAGAACCTTAAAACTCAACTCCAATGTAAATGTGTGTGTTTAATTGGTCACATAAAGAGTGAATAACATGGGTACCATTCAGTCGGCATAAAACTACCGCACATTTAGAAGATTAGTTAAATGCTTATTATACTTATTAATACAGATTAGAGCCACAAATTTTAACACAAGGAAGATATCATCTGCTGAAATGATTGTAACATTATTTTTTTTTCTTAATTTAGTTTCATAAGTGTTTAAACCAAATGGACTTCTCAGAGGCCTGTATGTATTAGATACAAGCTCAATCAAATGTTACAATTACCGATGTTGGGGAAGCTACTCTGAACATATAGTTCGCCAAGCTACCTTTTACTTCACACTGGAGGAAGTTAAGCTACACTAAAGCTACCCTTAAAAACATAGTTTACTTAACTAAAGTTACTTTGAAAAAGTAGTTCACTACATCCAAATTACTTTGTAAATTATCATATGTAAATATCAGATTACAAATTGCAAGAACAGATATTAACATAATGTTTAATTTAGCCTATTAATCACACAAACAATGTTTCAAGTGAGAATTAGGAAGGTCTGATGCCAAAAAATAAAGTAAATTCTTGCCTACTTCACCCATATTTTATTTTTGCAAATAGTAGTGTGTAGTTCCAGTAGTGAGCTACACCGCTACATGGTAAAACAGTAGTGTGTAGTTCCAGTAGTGAGCTACACCGCTACATGGTAAAACAGTAGTGTGTAGTTACAGTAGTTAGCTACACCGCTACATGGTAAAACAGTAGTGTGTAGTTACAGTAGTTAGCTACACCGCTACATGGTAAAACGGTAGTGTGTAGTTCCAGTAGTTGGCTACACCGCTACATGGTAAAACGGTAGTGTGTAGTTCCAGTAGTTGGCTACACCGCTACATGGTAAAACGGTAGTGTGTAGTTCCAGTAGTTGGCTACACCGCTACATGGCTAAAAGTAATTAACTACTGAAAACATGACCTTGACTTGAATTAAGTTAAACTATCACCTGTCACCAAGCTACTGCAAAATGTAGTTTAGTTACTTGTTGTTCACTGCTCCCCATCACTACAATTACACACAACCCTAAGTGTGTATCATTTAATGCGATATATTAGCTATACTTACACATCTGAGTATTTCAACATATTCTAGCATTGCTCTTCAGAACTAACTATAGTGACTGTGATTCGGTACTTACTGTATAATCATAATAGATATAGTGTTCTCATATCTTTCAGCAATGAAGGTAAGGGAAGCCTTGGCATCATTCATTTTTCTATGCCATGTTGTGTGTGTCTGTGTGTGTGGGGATAGGCTGTGGATCTAGATTGGACCCCTGTAGTTGCATGGCCAGTGTGTGTGTGGGGGGACAGGCTGTGGATCTAGATTGGACCCCTGTAGTTGCATGGCCAGTGTGTGTGTGTGGGGATAGGCTGTGGATCTAGATTGGACCCCTGTAGTTGCATGGCCAGTGTGTGTGGGGGGGGACAGGCTGTGGATCTAGATTGGACCCCTGTAGTTGCATGGCCAGTGCGTGTGTGTGGGGACAGTCTGTGGATCTAGATTGGACCCCTGTAGTTGCATGGCCAGTGTGTGTGTGTGGGGATAGGCTGTGGATCTAGATTGAGCCCCTGTAGTTGCATGGCCAGTGTGTGTGTGTGGGGATAGGCTGTGGATCTAGATTGAGCCCCTGTAGTTGCATGGCCAGTGTGTGTGTGTGGGGATAGGCTGTGGATCTAGATTGGACCCCTGTAGTTGCATTGCCAATGTGTGTGTGTGTGTGTGTGTGTGTGTGTGTGTGTGTGTGTGTGTGTGTGTGTGTGTGTGTGTGTGTGTGTGTGTGTGTGTTGATACATCTGGCTGGCTAAGGCGTGGGCTGGAACTGAGAAAATGTGCAGCAGCTTGTTGAGACCCAACCCCCCCCCCCACAATACACACACACACACACATCCTCCTGCCAAAGCTCCTCAAGTACAGTTTTCCAAGAAACAAATCAGCTTTATCTAATGTCTAGCTGCTCTGCAAACCTGGCCTTACAGATGCATTAAGGACTGACCACAGTGAGCGTTATTCATTAGGGCATTACTACAGATGGTCATATGCTGTAAGCCAGCCCTTCACCAGCAACACTTAACACCCCCATCTCCCAATCACTGGAAGATTTTCTTCTCTTTTCACAGGCATGATATTGTTTATGAAACATGTAAGTGTTTGTAACTTGTAGATTTATTCATGTTGACAATACAGAGGCGTCATAATATTATTTCTAAATGGTTTATTAACTATTCATTACACCTTTATTTTTACATCAGTTTTAACTATGTCCATGCAATATTATCACATTTGTACCTTTTTCATTATTTCATTTATTGAATTTCACCCCTTAGACAGGAGCAATGACATCAAGTTGACACTTATGGATTTTCTTTAAGTCCCAAAAATAGTCATTAGAAAGACAAAAATATCACCACTATTAATGACCCTAAGTAACTATGTATTGTTTGAAAGTGTCATGAAAAATAATGAACCTTTACCTACTTCATTATTGCTAGCTACACTATGCTCCTGAAAATCTGCTTGAAGAATACAATTTGCTCTCAGATGGAGCTGGGTGAATTTAGGTCATTAATTTGTATCTGTCCTTTGTTTATGTAAGGAACGGGGACAAAATGGCAGCTGCAGAAACATTTCGCTGTGCCGAAGGGTAGTGGGCTCAACATGTTGGAATCGGCGACCAGCTTGTAGCTACAACACAGAAGTTTGTGTGAGCCAGTTCTCTACCAAGCTGTGAGCGCCTGGGCAGGGGAGAGACAATCACATGCTTCCACAAGGCCAGCTATGGCTGTGAAGTTACAAACATTCATACTGAATAGGACTGTACTAAGTGTCCTGCTTCATATGAAAAATTTATCCTAACACTCCCACAAACAAAAGGCTGATTTGCTTGAGGTGAATGTTGCTGTTGAAGAATTAGAAGTCTTGCAGTACTTTCTCAAGAAGCCATAGGGGATACTGTTGCATCAGATACACAAGTTAAGTATACCTTTGCAGAAGGATTTTAATTGAGGTCAAATATCTAGAGAGCAAATATTCTACATAGAGGTAATAAAAATGTCTAACCAATAACCACACAACTCTAAACTTGCTGATTTTTCAATGCCAAACATGAAATGTTTGCATTTGTGCCGTGGATTGAATGAAGCATTAAGTCTGAGGAAAAAAGGGAGAAGTGTACAAGGGCAGAGCTTTTAAAAGGTTGCAATAACAGACAGGAGGGAGGAATTTGTCTTTCTTTTGATTGTCTGCGTATTTAAAAAGCATCCCATCGTCAAGCACTCAGCATACAAAGACAGAAGGCTAGCAACAAGCACCTTGTCTCCACCCAGACAAAGCAGTTGTCTCGAACTTGAATGTCAGTGTTTCTGTTAGAGGGGCCCAGACCATACCCCTCTCACACACACACCATACTCCTCGCACACACACACCATACCACACGCACGCACGCACGCACGCACGCACGCACGCACGCACACACACACACACACACACACACACACACACACACACACACACACACACACACACACACATACACACCCCACCCCCCCCCCCAGGAACTTTTTTGGTGGCTTGTATGGTATGAGATCACACTCCTGACAGCTCTTTTGTGTGAGTCTTTCAAGGAGTGGAAAAAATCTGGGCTGTATAGATGGAAAGAGTGGCCTGTATGGACGGTAAGAGGCAAGAGTGGGCTGTATGGACGGTAAGACTAAATAGTGGGCTGTATGGATGATAAGAGGCAAGAATGAGCTGTATGGATGGTAAGAAGAAAGAGTGGGCTGTATGGATGGTAAAAGGAAGGAGTGGGCTCTATGGACAGTAAGAGGCACGAGTGGGCAGTATGGATGGTAAGACTAAAGAGTGGGGTGTAGGGATGGCAAGAGTGGGCTGTATGGACGGTAAGAGGCACGAGTGGGCTGTATGGATAGTAAGAGGAAAGAGTGGGCTGTATGGATAGTAAGAGGCAAGAGTGGGCTGTATGGAGGGTAAGAGGCAAGAGTGGGCTGTATGGATGGTAAGAGGAAAGAGTGGGCTGTATGGAGGGTAAGAGTAAAGAGTGGGCTGTATGGAGGGTAAGAGGAAAGTGTGGGCTGTATGGAGGGTAAGAGGAAAGAGTGGGCTGTATGGAGGGTAAGAGGAAAGTGTGGGCTGTATGGAGGGTAAGAGGAAAGTGTGGGCTGTATGGAGGGTAAGAGGAAAGAGTGGGCTGTATGGAGGGTAAGAGGAAAGTGTGGGCTGTATGGAGGGTAAGAGGAAAGTGTGGGCTGTATGGAGGGTAAGAGGAAAGAGTGGGCTGTATGGAGGGTAAGAGGAAAGAGTGGGCTGTATGGAGGGTAAGAGGAAAGAGTGGGCTGTATGGAGGGTAAGAGGAAAGTGTGGGCTGTATGGAGGGTAAGAGGAAAGTGTGGGCTGTATGGATGGCAAGTGACATGAGTGGGCTGTATGAATTGTAAGTTAAAGAGTGGGGTGTATGAATGGTAAGAGCCAAGAGTGGGCTGTATGGATGGTAAGAGCCAAGAGTGGGCTGTATAGACTGTGAGAGGCACGAGTGGGCAGTATGGATGGTAAGACTAAAGAGTGGGGTGTAGGGATGGCAAGAGTGGGCTGTATGGACGGTAAGAGGCACGAGTGGGCTGTATGGATAGTAAGAGGCAAGAGTGGGCTGTATGGAGGGTAAGAGGCACGAGTGGGCTGTATGGATAGTAAGAGGAAAGTGTGGGCTGTATGGAGGGTAAGAGGAAAGAGTGGGCTGTATGGATGGTAAGAGGAAAGAGTGGGCTGTATGGATGGTAAGAGTAAAGAGTGGGCTGTATGGATGGTAAGAGGAAAGAGTGGGCTGTATGGATGGTAAGAGGAAAGTGTGGGCTATATGGAGGGTAAGAGGAAAGAGTGGGCTGTATGGATGGTAAGAGGAAAGAGTGGGCTGTATGGATGGTAAGAGGCAAGAGTGGGCTGTATGGATGGTAAGAGTAAAGAGTGGGCTGTATGGAGGGTAAGAGGAAAGAGTGGGCTGTATGGATGGTAAGAGGAAAGAGTGGGCTGTATAGAGGGTAAGAGGAAAGAGTGGGCTGTATAGAGGGTAAGAGGAAAGTGTGGGCTGTATGGATGGTAAGAGTAAAGAGTGGGCTGTATGGAGGGTAAGAGGAAAGAGTGGGCTGTATGGATGGTAAGAGTAAAGAGTGGGCTGTATGGAGGGTAAGAGGAAAGAGTGGGCTGTATAGAGGGTAAGAGGAAAGTGTGGGCTGTATGGATGGCAAGTGACATGAGTGGGCTGTATGAATTGTAAGTTAAAGAGTGGGGTGTATGAATGGTAAGACTAAAGAGTGGGCTGTATGGACGGTAAGAGGAAAGAGTGAGCTGTATGGATGGTAAGAGCCAAGCGTGGGCTGTATGGACGGTAAGAGGCAAGTGGGCTGTATGGATGGTAAGACTAAAGAGTGGGCTGTATGGATGTTAGAGGAAATAGTGGGCAGTACGGACAGTAAGAGGCACGAGTGGGCTTTTAATGACGGTAAGACAAAAGAGTGGGGTGTACGGATGTTAAGAGTAAAGTGTGGGCTGTATGGACAGCAAGAGGCACGAGTGGGCTTTTAATGACGGTAAGACAAAAGAGTGGGTTGTATGGATGGAAAGAGGCAAGACTGGGCTGTATGAATGGTCAGACTAAAGACTGGGGGTGTGTGGACGGTAAGAGGAAAGAGTGGGCTCTATGGATGGTAAGAGGCAAGAGTTGGCTGTATGGATGGTAAGAGGCAAGAGTGGGCTGTATGGATGGTAAGAGGAAAGAGTTGGCTGTATGGATGGTAAGAGTAAAGAGTGGGCTGTATGGATGGTAAGAGTAAAGAGTGGGCTGTATGGATGGTAAGAGGCAAGAGTTGGCTGTATGGATGGTAAGAGTAAAGAGTGGGCTGTATGGATGGTAAGAGGAAAGAGTGGGCTGTATGGATGGTAAGAGGAAAGAGTGGGCTGTATGGATGGTAAGAGGAAAGAGTGGGCGTGTAATGATGATAAGACT
Organism: Salmo trutta; assembly: GCF_901001165.1. Taxonomy (NCBI): domain Eukaryota; kingdom Metazoa; phylum Chordata; class Actinopteri; order Salmoniformes; family Salmonidae; genus Salmo; species Salmo trutta. The sequence goes on from NC_042974.1 coordinate 12,218,716, forward strand.
AAAGAGTGGGCTGTATGGATGGTAAGAGGAAAGAGTGGGCTGTATGGATGGTAAACGGAACGAGTGGGTTTGTAATGACGGTAAGACTAAAGAGTGTGTTCTATGGATGGTACGAGGCAAGAGTGGGATGTATGGATGGTAAGAGGCGGGCTGTATGGACTGTAAGTGGCAAGAGTAGGCTGTATGGATGGCAAGACCAAAGAGTGGGCTCTATGGATGGTGTTAGGCAAGAGTGGGCAGTATGGAAGGTAAGAGGCACAAGTGGGCGTGTAATGACGGTAAGACTAAAGAGTGGGCTGTATGGATGGTGTTAGGCAAGAGTGGGCGTGTAATGACGGTAAGACTAAAGAGTGGGTTGTGGGTTGTATGGATGGCAAGAGGCAAGAGTGGGCTGTATGGATGGATGGTAAGAGTAAAGTGTGGGCTATATGGACGGTAAGAGAAAATAGTGGGCTGTATGGATGGTAAGAGGCACGATTGGGCTTGTAATGACGGTAAGACTAAAGAGTGGGTTGTATGGATGGTAAGAGGAAAGAGTGGGCTGTATGGATGGTAAGAGTAAAGAGTGGGCTGTATGGATGGTAAGAGGAAAGAGTGGGCTGTATGGATGGTAAGAGGAAAGTGTGGGCTATATGGAGGGTAAGAGGAAAGAGTGGGCTGTATGGATGGTAAGAGGCAAGAGTGGGCTGTATGGATGGTAAGAGTAAAGAGTGGGCTGTATGGATGGTAAGAGGAAAGAGTGGGCTGTATGGATGGTAAGAGGAAAGAGTGGGCTGTATGGATGGTAAGAGGCAAGAGTGGGCTGTATGGATGGTAAGAGTAAAGAGTGGGCTGTATGGAGGGTAAGAGGAAAGAGTGGGCTGTATGGATGGTAAGAGGAAAGAGTGGGCTGTATAGAGGGTAAGAGGAAAGAGTGGGCTGTATAGAGGGTAAGAGGAAAGTGTGGGCTGTATGGATGGTAAGAGTAAAGAGTGGGCTGTATGGAGGGTAAGAGGAAAGAGTGGGCTGTATGGATGGTAAGAGTAAAGAGTGGGCTGTATGGAGGGTAAGAGGAAAGAGTGGGCTGTATAGAGGGTAAGAGGAAAGTGTGGGCTGTATGGATGGCAAGTGACATGAGTGGGCTGTATGAATTGTAAGTTAAAGAGTGGGGTGTATGAATGGTAAGACTAAAGAGTGGGCTGTATGGACGGTAAGAGGAAAGAGTGAGCTGTATGGATGGTAAGAGCCAAGCGTGGGCTGTATGGACGATAAGAGGCAAGTGGGCTGTATGGATGGTAAGAGGCACGAGTGGGCTTTTAATGACGGTAAGACAAAAGAGTGGGTTGTATGGATGGAAAGAGGCAAGACTGGGCTGTATGAATGGTCAGACTAAAGACTGGGGGTGTGTGGACGGTAAGAGGAAAGAGTGGGCTCTATGGATGGTAAGAGGCAAGAGTTGGCTGTATGGATGGTAAGAGGCAAGAGTGGGCTGTATGGATGGTAAGAGGAAAGAGTTGGCTGTATGGATGTTAAGAGTAAAGTGTGGGCTGTATGGACAGCAAGAGGCACGAGTGGGCTTTTAATGACGGTAAGACAAAAGAGTGGGTTGTATGGATGGAAAGAGGCAAGACTGGGCTGTATGAATGGTCAGACTAAAGACTGGGGGTGTGTGGACGGTAAGAGGAAAGAGTGGGCTCTATGGATGGTAAGAGGCAAGAGTTGGCTGTATGGATGGTAAGAGGCAAGAGTGGGCTGTATGGATGGTAAGAGGAAAGAGTTGGCTGTATGGATGGTAAGAGTAAAGAGTGGGCTGTATGGATGGTAAGAGTAAAGAGTGGGCTGTATGGATGGTAAGAGGCAAGAGTTGGCTGTATGGATGGTAAGAGTAAAGAGTGGGCTGTATGGATGGTAAGAGGAAAGAGTGGGCTGTATGGATGGTAAGAGGAAAGAGTGGGCTGTATGGATGGTAAACGGAACGAGTGGGTTTGTAATGACGGTAAGACTAAAGAGTGTGTTCTATGGATGGTACGAGGCAAGAGTGGGATGTATGGATGGTAAGAGGCGGGCTGTATGGACTGTAAGTGGCAAGAGTAGGCTGTATGGATGGCAAGACCAAAGAGTGGGCTCTATGGATGGTGTTAGGCAAGAGTGGGCAGTATGGAAGGTAAGAGGCACAAGTGGGCGTGTAATGACGGTAAGACTAAAGAGTGGGCTGTATGGATGGTGTTAGGCAAGAGTGGGCGTGTAATGACGGTAAGACTAAAGAGTGGGTTGTGGGTTGTATGGATGGCAAGAGGCAAGAGTGGGCTGTATGGATGGATGGTAAGAGTAAAGTGTGGGCTATATGGACGGTAAGAGAAAATAGTGGGCTGTATGGATGGTAAGAGGCACGATTGGGCTTGTAATGACGGTAAGACTAAAGAGTGGGTTGTATGGATGGTAAGAGGCAAGAGTGGGCTGTATGGATGGTAAGAGTAAAGAGTGGGCTCTATGGATGGTGTTAGGCAAGAGTCGGCAGTATGGTAGATAAGAGGCACGAGTGGGCGTGTAATGACGGTAAGACTAAAGAGTGGGTTGTATGGATGGTAATAGGTATGGAAACCTGCTGTACAGATGACTATGACAGAGAGAGAGTTAGTATGGAAACCTGCTGTACAGATGACTATGACAGAGAGAGAGTTAGTATGGAAACCTCCTGTACCGATGGCTATGACAGAGAGAGAGTTAGTATGGAAACCTGCTGTACCGATGGCTATGACAGAGAGTTAGTATGGAAACCTGCTGTACCGATGGCTATGACAGAGAGAGAGTTAGTATGGAAACCTGCTGTACCGATGGCTATGACAGAGAGTTAGTATGGAAACCTGCTGTACAGATGGCTATGACAGAGAGAGAGTTAGTATGGAAACCTGCTGTACAGATAGATGGCTATGACAGAGAGAGAGTTAGTATGGAAACCTGCTGTACAGATAGATGGCTATGACAGAGAGAGAGTTAGTATGGAAACCTGCTGTACAGATAGATGACTATGACAGAGAGAGAGTTAGTATGGAAACCTGCTGTACAGATAGATGGCTATGACAGAGAGAGAGTTAGTATGGAAACCTGCTGTACAGATGACTATGACAGAGAGAGAGTTAGTATGGAGACCTGCTGTACAGATGACTATGACAGAGAGAGAGTTAGTATGGAAACCTCCTGTACCGATGGCTATGACAGAGAGAGAGTTAGTATGGAAACCTCCTGTACCGATGGCTATGACAGAGAGAGAGTTAGTATGGAAACCTGCTGTACCGATGGCTATGACAGAGAGAGAGTTAGTATGGAAACCTGCTGTACCGATGGCTATGACAGAGAGAGAGTTAGTATGGAAACCTGCTGTACCGATGACTATGACAGAGAGAGAGTTAGTATGGAAACCTGCTGTACAGATGGCTATGACAGAGAGAGAGTTAGTATGGAAACCTGCTGTACCGATGGCTATGACAGAGAGTTAGTATGGAAACCTGCTGTACCGATGGCTATGACAGAGAGTTAGTATGGAAACCTCCTGTACCGATGGCTATGACAGAGAGAGAGTTAGTATGGAAACCTGCTGTACCGATGGCTATGACAGAGAGAGAGTTAGTATGGAAACCTGCTGTACAGATGGCTATGACAGAGAGTTAGTATGGAAACCTGCTGTACCGATGGCTATGACAGAGAGTTAGTATGGAAACCTGCTGTACCGATGGCTATGACAGAGAGTTAGTATGGAAACCTGCTGTACCGATGACTATGACAGAGAGAGAGTTAGTATGGAAACCTGCTGTACAGATGACTATGACAGAGAGAGAGTTAGTATGGAAACCTGCTGTACCGATGGCTATGACAGAGAGAGAGTTAGTATGGAAACCTCCTGTACCGATGGCTATGACAGAGAGAGAGTTAGTATGGAAACCTGCTGTACCGATGGCTATGACAGAGAGAGAGTTAGTATGGAAACCTGCTGTACCGATGGCTATGACAGAGAGTTAGTATGGAAACCTGCTGTACAGATGACTATGACAGAGAGAGAGTTAGTATGGAAACCTGCTGTACAGATGACTATGACAGAGAGAGAGTTAGTATGGAAACCTGCTGTACCGATGGCTATGACAGAGAGTTAGTATGGAAACCTCCTGTACCGATGGCTATGACAGAGAGAGAGTTAGTATGGAAACCTGCTGTACAGATGACTATGACAGAGAGAGAGTTAGTATGGAAACCTCCTGTACCGATGGCTATGACAGAGAGAGAGTTAGTATGGAAACCTGCTGTACAGATGACTATGACAGAGAGAGAGTTAGTATGGAAACCTGCTGTACAGATGACTATGACAGAGAGAGAGTTAGTATGGAAACCTCCTGTACCGATGGCTATGACAGAGAGTTAGTATGGAAACCTCCTGTACCGATGGCTATGACAGAGAGAGAGTTAGTATGGAAACCTGCTGTACCGATGGCTATGACAGAGAGTTAGTATGGAAACCTGCTGTACCGATGGCTATGACAGAGAGAAAGTTAGTATGGAAACCTCCTGTACCGATGGCTATGACAGAGAGAGAGTTAGTATGGAAACCTGCTGTACAGATGGCTATGACAGAGAGAGAGTTAGTATGGAAACCTGCTGTACCGATGGCTATGACAGAGAGAGAGTTAGTATGGAAACCTCCTGTACCGATGGCTATGACAGAGAGTTAGTATGGAAACCTGCTGTACCGATGGCTATGACAGAGAGAGAGTTAGTATGGAGACCTCCTGTACCGATGGCTATGACAGAGAGTTAGTATGGAAACCTCCTGTACCGATGGCTATGACAGAGAGTTAGTATGGAGACCTGCTGTACCGATGGCTATGACAGAGAGAGAGTTAGTATGGAAACCTGCTGTACCGATGGCTATGACAGAGAGTTAGTATGGAAACCTGCTGTACAGATGGCTATGACAGAGAGTTAGTATGGAAACCTCCTGTACCGATGGCTATGACAGAGAGTTAGTATGGAAACCTGCTGTACCGATGGCTATGACAGAGAGTTAGTATGGAAACCTGCTGTACCGATGGCTATGACAGAGAGAGAGTTAGTATGGAGACCTCCTGTACCGATGGCTATGACAGAGAGTTAGTATGGAAACCTCCTGTACCGATGGCTATGACAGAGAGTTAGTATGGAGACCTGCTGTACCGATGGCTATGACAGAGAGAGAGTTAGTATGGAAACCTCCTGTACCGATGGCTATGACAGAGAGTTAGTATGGAGACCTGCTGTACCGATGGCTATGACAGAGAGTTAGTATGGAGACCTGCTGTACCGATGGCTATGACAGAGAGAGATAGAGTTAGTATGGGAAACTTCTGTACCAATGGATATAACACTGAATATCTTCACAGTAATTATACAATATTTGTTAACTTAAACATTTAGCTTTTACACTTGAGAACTAAATTATTCACAGCCTCCTGTAATTCAACTGTAGAGCACCTTGTCAGTATGGATGAGGCTGTAATATGATGATATTCCTAGCTTATTGCATACATTTTTTGTGAGCAATATGTCCAAAATAGCCAAATGTAGTATCAAAATGTTAGATATACTGTTAGATATACAGTTGAAATCGGAAGTTTACATACACCTTAGCCAAATACATTTAAACTCAGTTTTTCACAATTCCTGACATTTAATCCTAGTAATAATTCCCTGTTTCGGTCAGTTAGGATCACCACTTTATTTTAAGGATGTGAAATGTCAGAATAATAGCAGAGAGAATTATTTATTTCAGCTTTTATTTCTTTCATCACATTCCCAGCGGGTCAGAAGTTTACATACACTCAATTAGTATTTGGTAGCATTGCCTTTAAATTGTTTCACTTGGGTCAAATGTTTCAGGTAGCCTTCCACAAGCTTCCCACAATAAGTTGGGTGAATTTTGGCCCATTCCTCCTGACAGAGCTGGTGTAACTGAGCCAGGTTTGTAGGCCTCCTTGCTCGCACACGCTTTTTCAGTTCTGCCCACACATTTTCTATAGGATTGAGGTCAGGGCTTTGTCATGGCCACTCCAATGCCTTGACTTTGTTGTCCTTAAGCCATTTCACCACAACTTTGGAAGTATGCTTGGGGTCATTGTCCATTTGGAAGACCCATTTGCGACCAAGCTGTAACTTCCTGACTGATGTCTTGAGATGTTGCTTCAATATATCCACATAATTTTCCTGCCTCATGATGCCATCAATTTTGTGAAGTGCACCAGTCCCTTCTGCAGTAAAGCACCCCACAACATGATGCTGCCACCCCCGTGATTCACGGTTGGGGTGGTGTTCTTCGGCTTGCAAGCATCCCCCCTTTTTCCTCCAAACATAACGATGGTCATTATGGCCAAACAGTTCTATTTTTGTTTCATCAGACCAGAGGGCATTTCCTCCAAAAGTACAATCTTTGTCCCCATGTGCAGTTGCAAACCGTAGTCTGGCTGTTTTATGGCGGTTTTGGAGCAGTGGCTTCTTCCTTGCAGAGCGGCCTTTCAGGTTATGTCGATATAGGACTCGTTTTACTGTGGATGTAGATACTTTTGTACCTGTTTCCTCCAGCATCTTCACAAGGTCCTTTGCTGTTGTTCTGGGATTGATTTGCACTTTTCGCATCAAAGTACATTCATCTCTAGAACGCGAGTCCTTCCTGAGCGGTATGACGGCTGCATGGTCCCATGGTGTTTATACTTGCATACTATTGTTTGTACAGATGAACGTGGAAATTGCTCCCAAGGATGAACCAGACTTGTGGAGGTCTTTTCTTTTTATTTTCCCATGATGTCAAGCAAAGAGGCACTGAGTTTGAAGGAGACCTTGAAATACATCCACAGGTACACCTCCAATTGACTCAAATTATATCAATTAGCCCATCAGAAGCTTCTAAAGCCATAATGTCATTTTCTGGAATTTTCCAAGCTGTAGGCACAATCAACTTAGTGTATGTAAACTTCTAACCCACTGGACTTGTGATACAGTGAATTATAAGTGAAATAATCTGTCTGTAAACAGTTGTTGGAAAAATTACTTGTGTCATGCACAAAGTAGATGTCCTAACCGACTTGCCAAAACTGTAGTTTGTTAACAAGAAATGTGTGGGGTGGTTGAAAAACAAGTTTTAATGACACCAACTTAAGTGTATGTAAACTTCCAACTTCAAATGTAGTTGTCACGTCCTGACCCTAGTAAGATGTCATTTTTTATAGTAGAGTAGGGCAGGGCGTGACAGGGGGTGTTTTGGGTTGTTCTATGTTTTCTATTTCTATGTTGGTATTGTTTGTGGTTGATCTCTAATTGGAGGCAGCTGATCCTCATTGACTCTGATTAGAGATCATCTTTAAGTAGGGGTTTTTCTCATTGTTGTTGGTGGGTTATTATCTTTTGAGTAGTGTGTTGTCCTCTCTGCATCACGGTTTGTTGTTTTTGTGTTTTCAAGTATTTAAGTGTATTGCATTCAGTTTCACGTTTAATAATGATGTGGAACTACAAACACGTTGCATTTTGGTCCGCTCCTTCGAACAGCCATGACAGAATAACCCACCACCAAAGGACCAAGCAGCGTGGAATGGAGCGGCAGGAGAAATGGACTTGGGAGGAAATTTTGGACGGGGAAGGATCCTGGAGTCAGGCTGGGGAGTATCGTCGCCCGAAGGAGGAACTAGAGGAAGCCAAGAGGGAGCGACGTTACTACGAAGCGCTATATCCACCTATAATCAAGGTGGAGAGGCAGCCCCATACATTTTTTTGGGGGGGGCATAAGGGGAGTTTGTCAACATCAGGGGGAGCCCTGATCGAACTTCCCGTGCTTATCGGAGAGAGCCGTGGAGCAGACCGGAGCCAGTCAGGGAGTCAAGCACGGAGCTCGACACAAGATTCCGAAGAGAGGTACTAGCAGAAAGAGCACTACGGAGCGGGCGTGCTGAGGATCGAGTGGATGGACGAGCAATGGGTTATGGTGTGATACGCAATATCTCGCCCATACGCACTCACAGCCCGGTGCGCTTGGTGCCAGCTCCTCACCGGTGTAGGGCGAAGATGGTCATTCAGCCAGGAAGGAGTACGCCTGCTCAGCATACCTGGTCTCCAGTTCGCCTCCATAGTCCGGTATGTCCTGTGCCTCCTTCCCGCACTCGCCCTGAGGTGCGTGTTACCGGTCTGGCGCCACCCATGCCAGTACCACGCATCAGGATTCCAGCGACAGTTCCCCGTCCAGAGCTTCCGGCGACAGTTCCCCGTCCAGAGCTTCCGGCGACGGTTTTCAGTCAGGAACCTACTGAGACAGCCCGGAGTCTTCAGCGGCGGTCAGCTGCGGACCTCCACCTTCCGCGGAGGTCCGCAGCCCGGAACCTTCAGCGGCGCTCTGCAGCCCAGAGCCTCCAGCAGCAGCCTGCAGCCCAGAACCTCTAGCAATGATCTACAGTCCGGTTCTTTCGATGACGATCCACAGTCAGGTGGTAAAGAAGCAGAGGGATCAGTGGGTGGAGTGGGGGTTACGCCCCGAACCCGAGCCGCCTCCATGGGTGGAGGCGCTAGATAAGAAGGTTCTGGGTACTGCATATGAGCCGCCATAGACATTAGTCACCCACCCTAACCTCCCTTTGTGTTTTGTGGTTGTTTTTTTGTTTTTTGTTTTTTTTGCATTCGGAGTCTGCACCTTTGGGGGGGGGGGGGGGTACTGTCACATCCTGACCCTAGTAAGATGTCATTTTCTATAGTAGGGCAGGGCGTGACAGGGGGTGTTTTGGGTTGTTCTATGTTTTCTATTTCTATGTTTAAGTTCTAGTTTTCTATTTCTATGTTGGTATTGTTTGGGGTTGATCTCTAATTGGAGGCAGCTGATCCTCATTGACTCTGATTAGAGATCATATTTAAGTAGGGTTTTTTGTCATCGTTGTTGGTGGGTTATTATCTTTTGAGTAGTGTGTTGTCCTCTCTGCGTGACGGTTTGTTGTTTTTGTGTTTTCAAGTATTTAAGTGTATTGTATTCAGTGTCACGTTTAATAATTATGTGGAACTACGAACACGCTGCATTTTGGTCTGCTCCTTCGAACAGCCATGACAGTATTAGTACAAACTAAGTACCACACGTAATACAGTATTTAGACTCAGGAGTAAACAGTACGTAATACAGTATTTAGACTGAGTAATAAACAGTACGTAATACAGTATTTAGACTCCGTAGTAAACAGTACGTAATACAGTATTTAGACTCTGTAGTAAACAGTAAGTAATACAGGATTTAGACTCAGTCTGTCTACTCCACATTGACGTAAGTATGGCCTATCTCTACCTAACCAATCAGAGCTGTTGTGTTGTGGATGCCCTTGGTGTTGTGGCACTGATTACTTATCGGCTCTGTGTGTGTGTGTGTGAAGAGAGGTTTGGACAGGCTGCCATGAGAAAGCCCCCCTGCACGCGTCAGTCTGTTCCAGACCGCTCCGGCACCTGCCTGCTGCAGAGGTGAGTCAGGAGGCAACACACACACGCACGCACGCACGCACGCACGCACACACGCACACACACACACACACAGAGAGAAGGAGAACAAGGCAACACCCCCACACAGAGCCACATGTGGGCGAGCCAAGACAGAGGGCGCCTCCAGGGAGCAGGCAGACAGCTGTGGGAGTTGAGGAATCCAACTTTCCTCCCCGTCGCATATTATTCACCATAACTTTACAAATCACTTAGGGCTGGGACGATAATATTTTGTCCATGGCAAAAATGAAATCACGTAGCAGATCAAACCCTTTAGTCCTTTAAAAACCTGCTGTAAAATATTGTGTGCTACAGCTTGATAAATAAATACATGTGACTCTGGATGACAACATAATGATGTCTGTTTCCAACATTAGGACTGCTTTCCTAAAGGAGTTAAATCCGCTTTGTGTTATGCTTCCTTGCCACACTACCAAGGAGTATTGCGATACTGGTATCATCCCAGCCCTATAATCACTAGCAATGTGACACCTACAGTAGACAGGTGCATCTAAATTTTGTCATTATAGCCAAACAGTTCTATTTTTGTTTCATCAGACCAGAAGACATTTCTCCAAAAAGTACGACCTTTGTCCCCACGTGCAGGTGCAAACTGTAGTCTGGCTTTTTTATGGCGGTTTTGGAGCAGTGGCTTCTTCCTTGCTGAGCGGCCTTTCAGGTTATGTCGATATAGGATGCGTTTTACTGTGGATATAGATACTTTTGTACTCGTTTCCTCCAGCATCTTCACAAGGTCCTTTGCTGTTGTTCTGGGATTAATTTGCACTTTTCGCACCAAAGTACGTTAATCTCTAGGAGACAGAACGTGTCTCCTTCCTGAGCGGTATGACGGCTGCGTGGTCCCATGGTGTTTATACTTGTGTACTATTGTTTGTACAGATGAACGTGGTACCTTCAGGTGTTTGGAGTACACATCCTGGTAATCCCTCTGGCCCTGCGGCCTTGTGAATGTTGACCTGTTTAAAGGTCTTACTCACATCGGCTCCGTCGAGCGTGATCACACAGTCGTCTAGAACACCGCCTGGTATGGCAACTGCACCTCCCGCAACCGCAGGGCTCTCCAGAGGGTGGTGCAGTCTGCCCAGCGCATCATTACTGCTTTACTCATACGTACATACTGTATTCTATTCTAATGTATTTTAGTCAGAGCCACTCCGGCATTGCTCATCCTAATATTTATCTATTTCTTAATTCCATTTTTTTGTGTGTATTGTTAGATACTGCTGCAGTGTTGGAGCTAGGAACACAATAATTTCGCTACACCCACAATAACATCTGCAAAATGTGTGTGTGTGACCAATAAAATTGGATTTGATTTGATATTCAGACTGTAGCACTGTGATACACCGAACAGAGATACAAGGTGTGGTATATTCAGATTGTAGCACTGTGATACACCGAACAGAGATACAAGGTGTGGTATATTCAGATTGTAGCACTGTGATACACCAAACAGAGATACAAGGTGTGGTATATTCAGATTGTAGCACTGTGATACACTGAACAGAGATACAAGGTGTGGTATATTCAGACTGTAGCACTGTGATAAACAGAACAGAGGTACAAGGTGTGGTATATTCAGATTGTAGCAGTGTGATACACCAAACAGAGATACAAGGTGTGGTATATTCAGATTGTAGCACTGTGATACACCAAACAGAGATACAAGGTGTGGTATATTCAGACTGTAGCACTGTGATACACCAAACAGAGATACAAGGTGTGGTATATTCAGACTGTAGCACTGTGATACACTGAACAGAGATACAAGGTGTGGTATATTCAGATTGTAGCACTGTGATACACCAAACAGAGATACAAGGTGTGGTATATTCAGACTGTAGCACTGTGATACACTGAACAGAGATACAAGGTGTGGTATATTCAGATTGTAGCACTGTGATACACCGAACAGAGATACAAGGTGTGGTATATTCAGACTGTAGCATGCTTGTGTGCGAGAAGTAAGCCCATAATTCCTGTAGCCTATGTATCCTTGCATAGTGTTTGAGCATGTGTGGATGCTGCCTGCGTGGTTCAGGCCTGGTTCAGCGCAGGAACAGGAGTGTCACTGTTCTCTCACCCTGAGATGCCAACCTCTCCACTCCCTCCTAGCTCTGGAGCAGCAAGCCCCATCTGTCGCCTCCCTCTCTCTCCACCAACCTGCAGCAGTACTGGGGTGGCCCCAGGCCCTCTCCCAGGATTAATGCTTGCATCCTGATCTGGGTTAAAGAGAGAGGGAGAGGCATGGGCCCAGCCTGTGGGACCTGGCACAGGCAACACATTCTGCTGTCTTATTTAAGGCAACATAATACTATCAGTCGGATATCAAAGAGAGCTGTTGAAACGTGACATGGGGAGATTTGTCCAATATCGGGTTGTATGTGCAACACAGGTACTGTATATCAAATCAAATTGTATTTGTCACATGCACCAAATGCTTACTTAAAAGCCCTTAACTCTTTCTTGAACTGCTTTGTTAGTTAAGAAAATATTTACTAAATAAACAAAAGTAAAACATTTAATAAAAACGAACAATAAAATAATAATAAGGCTATATACAGAGTACGGTACCAAGTCAATGTGCGGGGCTACATCTTAGACGAGGTAATTTGTACATGTAGGTAGGCGTGAAGTGACTATGCAGAAATAATAAACAGTCCAGGTGGCCATATGATTAATTGTTCAGCAGGCTTATGGCTTGGGGGTAGAAGCTGTTAAGGAACCTTTTGGACCTAGACTTGGTGCTCCGGTACCTCTTCCCGTGCGGTAGCAGAGAGAACAGTCTAAGACAATTTTTTGGGCCTTCCTCTGACACCGCCTACTGTTCAAAAGTTGAGAGTCACTTAGAAATGTCCTCTTTTTTTAAAAGAAAAGTACATTTTTTGTCCATTAAAATAGCATCAAATTGATCAGAAATACAGTGTAGACACTGTTAATGTTGTAAATGAGCAGTGAGAGGCCCGGTGCACAACTGAGCAAGAGGACAAGTACATTAGACTGAGCAAGAGGACAAGTACATTAGAGTGTCTAGTTTGAGAAACAGACACCTCACAAGTCCTCAACTGGCAGCTTCATTAAATAGTACCCGCAAAATACCAGTCTCAACGTCAACAGTGAAGACGCGACTCCGGGATGCTGGCCTTCTAGGCACAGTTGCAAAGAAAAGCCATTTCTCAGACTGGCCAATAAAAAGAAAAGATTAAGATGGGCAAAAGAACACAGACACTGGACAGAGGAACTCTGCCTAGAAGGCCAGCATCCCGGAGTCGTCTCTTCACTGTTGACGTTGAAGCTGCCAGTTGAGGACTTGTGAGGTGTCTGTTTCTCAAACTAGACACTCTAATGTACTTGTCCTCTTGCTCAGTTGTGCACCGGGGCCTCCCACTCTTTCTATTCTGGTTAGAGCCAGTTTATGCTGTTCTGTGAAGGGAGTAGTACACATCGTTGTACGAGATCTTCAGTTTCTTGGCAATTTCTCGCATGGAATAGCCTTCATTTCTCAGAACAAGAATAGACTGACGCGTTTCAGAAGAAAGTGATTTGTTTCTGGCCATTTTGACCCTGTAATCGAACCCACAAATGCTGATGCTCCAGATACTCAACTAGTCTAAAGAAGGCCTGTTTTATTCCTTCTTTAATCAGGGCAACAGTTTTCAGCTGTGCTAACATAATTGCAAAAGGGTTTTCTAATGATCAATTAGCCTTTTAAAATGATAAATGTGGATTAGCTAACACAACGTGCCATTGGAACACAGGGGTGATGGTTGTTGATAATGGGCCTCTGTACGCCTATGTAGATATTCCATACAAAAATCTGCCGTTTCCAGCCACAATAGTCATTTACAACATGAACAATGTCTACACTATATTTCTGAATAATTTGATGTTATTTTAATGGACAAAAAAAACGGTTTTCTAAGTGACCCCAAACTTTTGAACGGCAGTGTATGTCCTGGATGGCAGGAAGCTTGGTGTTGGTGATATGGACACCATGGAACTTGAAACTCTTGACCTGCTCCACTACAGCCCCGTCGATGCATGTTGTCCATTAGGTCTTATACGTGCTTTGTACATAGCATTCCAATGGAAGTGGAAGATATTGTGATAATATTAACAAGTGTGATTCTGTCACTTCAATAGTGTAATTTAAGAAATCAGAGCTGAACCTTCACCTCCTATAGTTAATGTTGACCTATTCAGACTCCTCTAGTTTAACTTACTATGCACTAGTGTCCACCGCTTGGGACAATTAGCATGTCTAACTAGATGCTTCTGGCAACAGATGTGCAAAGAGTCCTCTCAGGGAAACCATGACATGAACTCATGCCTCTGGTAATGCCCCTTGGATCATCACTTACTAAACAACCAACTCCAACTCAGAACAGAAAAGTTGGAACCAAATCCCATGCCTCAGTCTCAGTCTCTCTGTTACACCTGTACAACTGTGATGTGGAAGCCCCAGAGAAGTGTTGTTTTCTACAGAAGGTCAACTCGGAGCAGGCTGACAGCATCTATCATGATGTGAGGAGGAACAGGGCACTGTAGCCGACAATGTGAGTTAACGACGGCCCCATTTCCCTGACCACATCTGCACATTGCATTATCATTAGAGCTCCCACATTTTTATTTATTTCACCTTTATTTAACCAGGGAGGCTAGTTGCGAACAAGTTCTCATTTACAACTGCGACCTGGCCAAGATAAAGCAAAGCAGTGTGACACAGACAACACAGAGTTACACATGGGATAAACAATAAACAAGCCACATCTCTCAGGATCACTGACAAAGTGAACAATACCAACATTCACCCCCATCAGCTGCACCCATATGGGGGGAGAAAAAATAAACAAGTGTACTAGCATCTGTTTGGCAGTATTCAGAAGCTACGTTTCAAGATGAATTTCACTGTGCTAAGAAAGTTCTCTCTCTCTCTGACACTAAAATGTATTGCTAGGTGCACTCCATTCTGCTGTATCTTGCAATTACCAGCAGTCCCTTAATGTGGCATCTTAATGGGGCTGTGGGTTGTCTGCCGTCCCAGATGGTAGAACAAGGTGCTTTCTGAAACTCCCTCAGAGACTTTGAATCCAGCTGGATTAAGTTTTTCCTCAAGATCAGCACTGGAATTCTACCTTTTGGCTGTGATTAGCTGTAAACCCAGCCTTTAGTCTCTTTCTACCTTTTCTCTGATGGCAAACTATACTGAGTAAATTAAGAGACTTCAATAACGCCTTGAAAAACAGCCAAAAGAAGATTAGAGGTCACCTTCATAGTTGTTTAGGATGTTTGAGGGATTTTGAACAAGGTGTGAATGGGGATTATGTGAAGAGAAATATACTGAGAGTGAAGTGTTATGGAAGGAGAATTTTCACACTATAAAATGATAAAGATTATTCTTGGCAGTGGAATTCAGGCCTTAATATTACCTTTAACCCAAACGTTACTGTACATCCACTCTGCTGATTAACTTCATATTGACAGATTATTATATATATATTTTTTCCAATAATGTTTGTGGAGATATGCTCAGAAGGTCGACAGACCGAAAGCTTAGCCTCTATTAAAAGAGAAGTGTGCAGAGACTTTTGCTGTTTCTCCCAGCCAAAGAATTACAATAATAAAAACTATTGAAACAAAACAATCATTGTACTAAATGTGATGATATTACATGGTAAATGTCACTTCTGTATATTGGTCATTTTGACTACTGGGTGTTACGTCTCCCCCTGTCCCACAATATCAAAATATCCTCCAAGCATTGTAAAGTTCCAATGTCCTCCAAGCCACCTAACATTCCAAAATGTCCTCCAAGCCACCTAACATTCCAAAATGTCCTCCAAGCCTCCTAACATTCCAAAATGTCCTCCAAGCCACCTAACATTCCAAAATGTCCTCCAAGCCTCCTAACATTCCAAAATGTCCTTCAAGCCACCTAACATTCCAAAATGTCCTTCAAGCCACCTAACATTCCAAAATGTCCTTCAAGCCACCTAACATTCCAAAATGTCCTCCAAGCCTCCTAACATTCCAAAATGGACTTCCAAAGACTTTGGCAATTTGTTTTCCCCAAACACCCTGCCATGGTGTCAAGTCAAACACCCTGCCATGGTGTCAAGTCAAACACCCTGCCATGGTGTCAAGTCAAACACCCTGCCATGGTGTCAAGTCAAACACCCTGCCATGGTGTCAAGTCAAACACCCTGCCATGGTGTCAAGTCAAACACCCTGCCATGGTGTCAAGTCAAACACCCTGCCATGGTGTCAAGTCAAACACCCTGCCATGGTGTCAAGTCAAACACCCTGCCATGGTGTCAAGTCAACTGTCTAAGTATCTTCTAAGTAAGTATCTTCTGTAGGTTTTATTTCTGTCATGCTGATAAGCCACCCAGCTCTTTTCAACCCATTGCCCAAACAGGGCTGTCCCTCCTGGGCAAATCAAATATTTAAAGTAACAACAGCCCTGGCGCCATAAAGCTGATGGGTGGTACACTACATCTGTCAGGGTGGGGGAGGGGTGTGTGGTCGCAGCAGCTGCCGGGAACGAGTCTGGACACTGCTGACGCCGACACCTGTCCGTTCTGGAGACACAGGGCCGGCAAATGTCCAGCCACAGTCTAACAGCCATGTTGCTACTGTTACTCAAGACAGAGTGCTGTTTCTGGCCAATGAAAACCACCACTGAGTCACAATATATGGAGATTAGAGGGGCAAGGCACTAATTGTAAATCAATCTGGATAACAGCAGAGTTTTAGAAAACCAGATTTTTGTTCTGGATCTGTAATGTTTGTTGTACCATAAAATGTATACATTCAATACACCCGAGTGGCGCAGAGGTCTAAGGCATTGCATTGCAGTGTCACCGCAGACCCGGGTTCAATCCCAAGCTGTCGCAGCCGGCCGTGACCGGAAGACCCATGAAGTGGCGCCTAATTGGCCCATCGTTGTACCGGGGTAAGGGAGGGTTTGGTCGGCCGTGATTTCCTTGTCCCATCATACTCTAGCAACTCCTTGCGGCGTCCCGGGCGCCTGAAAGCTGACTTCGGTTGACAGTTGTACAGTGTTTCCTCCAACACATTGATGCGGCTGGCTTCCGGGTTAAGCGAGCAGTGTGTCAAGAAGCAACGCGGCTTGGCAGAGTCGTGTTTCGGAGGATGCACAGCTCTTGACCTTCACCTCACTGAGTCCGTAGGGGAGTTGCAGCAATGGAACAAGACTGTAACTACCAATTGGATATCATGAAAAAGGGGTAAAAAGAAATAAACCATTTATTTTAATACATTCACATAGACTTGAGAGATTGTATCAGGTAGTGTTTCAAAGCTACTGTGCACCTGCTGTCCTGTCCACATACATAGGTAATGATCATAGGCTTTCCATCTCTATGTATCTGTGTCTCATTATCATCCACACAAAATAAACAGACACACATTTACTGACTAATGGAAACTTCAAGTCAAAAAAACTCAAGAAAGTTTTCACTCCCAGGCCTTTTGCCCTTGTGTTTACTGTCTGAGACCCTGCTGAGACCCTAGCTGAGACCCTCCTGAGGCCTTAGCTGAGACCCTGCTTAGAAACTACTGAGACCCTAGCTGAGAACCTGCTTAGACCCTACTGAGACCCTGCCCAGACCCTAGCCGAGACACTGCCGAGACCCTAGCTGAGACCCTGCTGAGACCCTGCCCAGACCCTAGCCGAGACCCTAGCCGAGACCCTAGCCGAAAATCTGCTGAGACCCTAGCTGAGACCATGCCCTGACCCTAGCCAAGACCCTGCCCGGACCCTAGCTGAGACCCTAGCTTCTTAAGGCTAGGGGGCAGTATTTTGACATCTGGATGAAAAGCGTGCCCAAAGTAAACTGCCTGCTACTCATATTAGTAGATTTGGATAGAAAACACTCTGAAGTTTCTAAAATTGTTTGAATAATGTCTGAGTATAACAAAACTGATTTGGCAGGCGAAACCCCGAGCACAAGGGAATTCTTTTTTTGAGGTCAATCTGTTTTCCATTAGTCTTTAGAAATTGGTTGATGTTTTTCTTTTGAGAAATGAAGAAGTAGTTCTGTTCTTTCCATGTGTCACTCAGAGGGAATCAAGTATTTTGGTGCGCATGACCTGGAACGTGCTTCACGTTGTTTTTATCCGGTATTGAACACAATATTTCCCGTCTTAAATTTGATCGATTATTTACGTTTTAGTTTGGATTAGGAAGTTTGGATTAGGAAAGTTGTTTGAAATGTTTGGACCAAGTTTACAGGTAACTTATTAAAATACTTTGTAGGCATGTTGGGCGAGTTGAAACCGATGTATTTCTGAATCAAAACGCTCCAAATAAATTGATATTTTGGGGCTATAAAGAAGGAATTTATCGAACAAAAGGACTATTTGTGATGTTTCTGGGACATTTTGCAGTGCCAACAGAAGATCTTCAAAAGGTAAGGCAAGAATTATATCGTTATTTCTGACTTTTGTGTCGCACCTGGCTGGTTGAAATATGATTTTCATGTGTTTGTATGCGGGGTGCTATCCTCAGATAATCGCATGGTCTGCTTTCGCCGTAAAGCCTTTTTGAAATCTGACACTGCGGCTGGATTAACAAGAAGTAAAGCTGTATTTTGATGTATAACACTATGTTTTATGAATATTTCTGTTTTTGAATTTGGTGCACTGCAATTTCACTGGATGTTGTCAAATCAATCCTGCTAACGGGATTCGAGTGGGAATGGGGGTTAAGGGATCGCTAAGAGTCTAGCTGAGACCCTAGCTGAGACCCTGCTGAGACCCCAGCTGAGAGCCTGTTGAGACCCTGCTTAGACCCTACTGTAGCTGAGACCCTAGCTGACACCCTAGCTGAGACCCTGCTTACACCTTAGCTGAGACCCTACTGAGACCCCAGCTGAGATCCTGCTTAGACCCTGCTTAGACCTTAGCTGAGACCCTACTATAGCTGAGACCCTTGTGAGACCCTTGAGACCCTAGCTGTGACCCTAGCTGTGACCCTGCTGTAACTGAGACCCTCCTGAGACCCTAGCTGAGACCCTACTGTAGCTGAGACACTGCTAAGATCCTACTGAGACCCTAGCTGAGACCCTAGCTGAGATCCTGCCCTGACCCTAGCCGAGGCCCTAGCCGAGACCCTAGCCGAGACCCTGCTTAGACAAGACCACGCTGAGACCCTAGCTGAGACCCTGCTGTAGCTGAGACCCTGCTGAGACCCTGCTGTAGCTGAGACCCTGCTTAGACCCTACTGTAGCTGAGACCTTGCCCGGACCCTAGCCGAGACCCTAGCCAAGAACGTAGCTGAGACACTAGCCGAGACCCTGCCCGGACCCTAGCCGAGACCCTAGCCGAGACCCTAGCTGAAACCCCGCTGAGACCCTAGCAGAGACCCAGCTGAGACCCTGCTTACATCCCACTGAGACCCTAGCTGAGACCCTGCTGAGACCCTAGCCGAGACCCTGCCCTGACCCTAGCCGAGACCCTAGCCGAGACCCTGCTGAGACCCTAGACAAAACCCTGCTTAGACCCTAGCTGTGACCCTAGCTGAAACCCTGCTGAGACCCTGCTTAGATCCTGCTGAGACCCTTGCTGAGACCCTTCTGAGACCCTAGCTGAGACCCAGCTGAGGCCCTAGCTGAGAACCTAGCTGAGACCCTGCCCTGACCATAGCCGAGACCCTGCTGAGACCCTGCTGAGACCCTAGCTGAGACCCTGCTCTGATCCTACTGAGACCCTGCTGAGACCCTAGCTGAGACACTGCCCTGAACCTAGAAGAGACCCTGCTTAGACCCTACTGTAGCTGAGACCCTGTTGTAGCTGAGACCCTCCTGAGACCTTAGCCGAGACCCTAGCCGAGAACCTAGCCGAGACCCTAGCTGATACCATGCCCTGACCATAGCCGAGACCCTGCTTTGATCCTACTGAGACCCTAGCTGAGACACTGCTGAGACACTAGCTGAGACCCTCCCTAAGACCCCAGCTGAGATCCTGCTTAGATTCTACAGGGACCCAAGCTGAGACCCTGCTGAGACACTAGCTGAGACACTGCTGAGACCGTGCCCTGACCATAGCCGAGACCCTGCCCTGACCATAGCCGAGACCCTGCTGAGACCCTGCCTTGACCCTTGCAGAGACCCTGCCGAGACCCTGCTGAGACCCTAACCGAGACCCTGCCCTGACCATTGCTGAGACCCTCCTGAGAACCTAGCTGATACCCTGCCCTGACCATAGCCGAGACCCTGCTTAGATCCTACTGAGACCCTAGCTGAGACACCGCTGAGACCCTAGCTGAGACCCTCCCTGAGACCCCAGCTGAGACCCCAGCTGAGACCCTGCTAAGATTCTACTGAGACCCTAGCTGAGACACTAGCTGAGACCCTGCTGAGACCCTGCCCTGACCATTGCCGAGACCCTGCCGAGACCCTAGCCGAGACCCTGCCGAGACCCTAGCCGAGACCCTACTGAGACCCGAGCTGAAACCCGAGCTGAGACTCTAGCTAAGACCCTAGATGAGACCCTGCTGTAGCCTAGACCTTCCTGAGAACCTAGCTGAGACCCTACTTGAGACCCTAGCTGAGACCCTAGCTGAGACCCTAGCTGAGACCCTAGCTGAGACCCTAGCTGAGACCCTAGCTGAGACCCTGCCCTGACCAAAGCCGATACCCTGCTGAGACCCCGGCTGAGACCCTGCTTAGATCCTACTGAGACCCTACTGTAGCTGAGACACTGCTAAGTTCCTACTGGGACCTAGCTGAGACCCTGCTGAGACCCTAGCTGAGACCCTGCCCTGACCCTAGCAGAGACCCTAGCTGAGACCATGCTGAGACCCTGCTGTAGCTGAGACCCTGCTTAGACCCTACTGTAGCTGAGACCTTGCCCGGACCCTAGCCGAGACCCTAGCCAAGAACGTAGCTGAGACACTAGCCGAGACCCTGCCCGGACCCTAGCCGAGACCCTAGCCGAGACCCTAGCTGAAACCCCGCTGAGACCCTAGCAGAGACCCAGCTGAGACCCTGCTTACATCCCACTGAGACCCTAGCTGAGACCCTGCTGAGACCCTAGCCGAGACCCTGCCCTGACCCTAGCCGAGACCCTAGCCGAGACCCTGCTGAGACCCTAGACAAAACCCTGCTTAGACCCTAGCTGTGACCCTAGCTGAAACCCTGCTGAGACCCTGCTTAGATCCTGCTGAGACCCTTGCTGAGACCCTTCTGAGACCCTAGCTGAGACCCAGCTGAGGCCCTAGCTGAGAACCTAGCTGAGACCCTGCCCTGACCATAGCCGAGACCCTGCTGAGACCCTGCTGAGACCCTAGCTGAGACCCTGCTCTGATCCTACTGAGACCCTGCTGAGACCCTAGCTGAGACACTGCCCTGAACCTAGAAGAGACCCTGCTTAGACCCTACTGTAGCTGAGACCCTGTTGTAGCTGAGACCCTCCTGAGACCTTAGCCGAGACCCTAGCCGAGAACCTAGCCGAGACCCTAGCTGATACCATGCCCTGACCATAGCCGAGACCCTGCTTTGATCCTACTGAGACCCTAGCTGAGACACTGCTGAGACACTAGCTGAGACCCTCCCTAAGACCCCAGCTGAGATCCTGCTTAGATTCTACAGGGACCCAAGCTGAGACCCTGCTGAGACACTAGCTGAGACACTGCTGAGACCGTGCCCTGACCATAGCCGAGACCCTGCCCTGACCATAGCCGAGACCCTGCCTTGACCCTTGCAGAGACCCTGCCGAGACCCTGCTGAGACCCTAACCGAGACCCTGCCCTGACCATTGCTGAGACCCTCCTGAGAACCTAGCTGATGCCCTGACCATAGCCGAGACCCTGCTTAGATCCTACTGAGACCCTAGCTGAGACACCGCTGAGACCCTAGCTGAGACCCTCCCTGAGACCCCAGCTGAGACCCCAGCTGAGACCCTGCTAAGATTCTACTGAGACCCTAGCTGAGACACTAGCTGAGACCCTGCTGAGACCCTGCCCTGACCATTGCCGAGACCCTGCCGAGACCCTAGCCGAGACCCTGCCGAGACCCTAGCCGAGACCCTACTGAGACCCGAGCTGAAACCCGAGCTGAGACTCTAGCTAAGACCCTAGATGAGACCCTGCTGTAGCCTAGACCTTCCTGAGAACCTAGCTGAGACCCTACTTGAGACCCTAGCTGAGACCCTAGCTGAGACCCTAGCTGAGACCCTAGCTGAGACCCTAGCTGAGACCCTAGCTGAGACCCTGCCCTGACCAAAGCCGATACCCTGCTGAGACCCCGGCTGAGACCCTGCTTAGATCCTACTGAGACCCTACTGTAGCTGAGACACTGCTAAGTTCCTACTGGGACCTAGCTGAGACCCTGCTGAGACCCTAGCTGAGACCCTGCCCTGACCCTAGCAGAGACCCTAGCTGAGACCATGCTGAGACCCTAGCTGAGACCATGCTGAGAACCTAGCTGAGACCCTGCTTAGAACATAGCCCAGACCCTGACCCGAGACGAGACCCTGCTGAGACCTTAGCTGAGACCCTAGCCGCGACCCTGCTGAGACCCTAGCTGAGACCCTGCCCGGACCCTAGCCGAGACCCTAGCTGAGACCCTGCCGAGACCCTAGCCGAGACTCTACTGAGACCCGAACTGAAACCCTGCTTAGACCCTAGCTGAGACCATAGCTGAGAACCTAGCTGAGACCCTGCTGTAGCTGAGACCCTCCTGAGGACCTAGCTGACACCCTAGCTGAGACACTGCTAAAACCCTACTGTAGCTGAGACACTGCTAAGATCCTAGCTGAGACCCTCCCTGAGACCTCAGCTGAGACCCTAGCTGAGTCCCCCGCTGAGACCCTGCTAAGATCCTGCCAAGTCTATAGCCAAGACCCTGCTGAGACCCTAGCTGAGACCCTGCCCAGACCCTAGCCGAGACCCTGCCCGGACCCTAGCCGAGACCCTGCTGAGACCCTAGCCGAGACCCTAGCCAAGACCCTAGCCGAGACCATAGCCGAGACCCGAGACAAGACCCTGCTGAGATCTTAGCTGAGACCCTAGCCGCGACCCTAGCTGAAACCCTGCTGAGACCCTGCCCGGACCCTAGCCGAGACCCTGCTGAGACCCTAGCCGAGACCCTGCTGAGACCCTAGCCGAGACCCTGCTGAGACCCTAGCCGAGACTCTGCTGAGACCCTAGCCGAGACCCTAGCCAAGACCCTAGCCGAGACCATAGCCGAGACCCGAGACAAGACCCTGCTGAGATCTTAGCTGAGACCCTAGCCGCGACCCTAGCTGAAACCCTGCTGAGACCCTGCCCGGACCCTAGCCGAGACCCTGCTGAGACCCTAGCCGAGACCCTGCTGAGACCCTAGCCGAGACCCTGCTGAGACCCTAGCCGAGACTCTGCTGAGACCCTAGCCGAGACCCTGCTGAGACCCTGCTGAGACCCGAACTGAAAACCTGCTTAGACCCTAGCTGAGACCCCAGCTGACACCCCAGCTGAGACCCTGCCCTGACCATAGCCGAGACCCTGCTGAGACCCTAGCTGAGTCCCTACTGTAGCTGAGACACTGCTAAGATCCTACTGGGACCCTAGCTGAGACCCTGCCCTGACCATAGCTGAGACCCTGCTGAGACCCTTCTTAGATCCTGCCCTGACCCTAGCAGAGACCCTGCCCTGACCCTAGCAGAGACCCTGCCCTGACCCTAGCAGAGACCCTGCCCTGACCCTAGCAGAGACCCTGCCCTGACTCTAGCAGAGACCCTGCCCTGACTCTAGCAGAGACCCTGCCCTGACTCTAGCAGAGACCCTGCCCTGACTCTAGCAGAGACCCTGCCCTGACTCTAGCAGAGACCCTGCCCTGACTCTAGCAGAGACCCTGCCCTGACTCTAGCAGAGACCCTGCCCTGACCCGAGCTGAGGCCATGCTGAGACCCGAGCTGAGGCCATGCTGAGACCCTCCTGAGAACCTAGCTGAGACCCTTCTGAGAACCTAGTTGAGACCCTTCTGAGACCCTAGCCGAGACCCTGCTTAGATCCTGATGAGACCCTAGCCGAGACCCTAGCCGAGACCCTGCTGAGACCCTAGCAGAGACCCTGCCCTGACCCTAGCAGAGACCCTGCCCTGACCCTAGCAGAGACCCTGCCCTGACCCTAGCAGAGACCCTGCCCTGACCCTAGCAGAGACCCTGCCCTGACCCTAGCAGAGACCCTGCCCTGACTCTAGCAGAGACCCTGCCCTGACTCTAGCAGAGACCCTGCCCTGACTCTAGCAGAGACCCTGCCCTGACTCTAGCAGAGACCCTGCCCTGACTCTAGCAGAGACCCTGCCCTGACTCTAGCAGAGACCCTGCCCTGACTCTAGCAGAGACCCTGCCCTGACTCTAGCAGAGACCCTGCCCTGACCCGAGCTGAAACCCTGCTGAGACCCTCCTGAGAACCTAGCTGAGACCCTTCTGAGAACCTAGCTGAGACCCTGCTTAGATCCTGATGAGACCCTAGCCGAGACCCTAGCCGAGACCCTGACCCTAGCTGAGACACTGCTAAGATCCTAGCTGAGACCCTACCTGAGACCCCAGCTGAGACCCTGCTTAGATCCTACTGAGACCCTACCTGAGACCCTGCTGAGACCCTAGCTGAGACCCTGACCTGACCCTAGACAAGACCCTAGCTGTGACACTGCTGAGACCCTAGCTGAAACCCTGCTGAGACCCTAGCTGAGACCCTGCTTAGACCCAAGACAAGACCCTGCTGAGACCTTAGCTGAGACCCTAGCCGCGACCATGCTGAGACCCTAGCTGACACCCTGCTGAGACCCTGCCCGGACCCTAGACGAGACCCTGCCGAGACCCTAGCTGAGACCTTAGCTGAGACCTTAGCTGAGACCCTCCTGAGAACCTAGCTGATACCCTAGCTGAGACACTGCTGAGACCCTATTGTAGCTGAGACACTGCTAAGATCCTGCCCTGACTATAGCCAAGACCCTGCTGAGACCTTAGCTGAGACCCTAGCCGCGACCCTGCTGAGACCCTAGCTGACACCCTGCTGAGACCCTGCCCGAACCCTAGACGAGACCCTGCCGAGACCCTGCTGAGACCCTAGCTGAGACCCTGCTGTAGCTGAGACCCTCCTGAGAACCTAGCTGATACCCTAGCTGAGACACTGCTGAGACCCTACTGTAGCTGAGACACTGCTAAGATCCTGCCCTGACTATAGCCGAGACCCTGCTGAGACTCTGCTGAGACCCTAGCTAAGACCCTGCCCTGACCATAGCCGAGGCCCTGCCCTGACCATAGCCGAGACCCTGCCCTGACCATAGCCGAGACCCTGCCCTGACCATAGCCGAGACCCTGCCCTGACCATAGCCGAGACCCTGCCCTGACCATAGCCGAGACCCTGCCCTGACCATAGCCGAGACCCTGCCCTGACCATAGCCGAGACCCTGCCCTGACCATAGCCGAGACCCTGCCCTGACCCTAGCCGAGACCCTGCCCTGACCCTAGCCGAGACCCTGCCCTGAGCCTAGCCGAGACCCTGCCCTGAGCCTAGCCGAGACCCTGCCCTGACCCTAGCTGAGACCCTGCTTAGACCCTACTGAGCCGATAGCTGAGACCCGAGCTAAAACACTGCTTAGACCCTACTGAGACCCTAGCAGAGACCCTGCTGAGAACCTGCTTAGACCTTAGCTGAGACCCTGCTGAGACCCTAGCTGAGACCCTACTGTAGCTGAGACACTGCTGAGATCCTAGCTGAGACCCGAGCTAAAACACTGCTTAGACCCTACTGGGACCCTGCTGAGACCCTGCTGTAGCTGAGACCCTGCTTAGACCCTAGCCGAGACCATAGCTGAGAACCTGCCCTGACCCTAGCTGAGACCCTGCTGAGACCCTGCTGTAGCTGAGACCCTGCTTAGACCCTAGCCGAGACCATAGCTGAGAACCTGCCCTGACCCTAGCTGAGACCCTGCTGAGACCTTAGCTGAGACCCTAATGAGACCCGAGCTGAAACCCTGCTTTGACCCTAGCTGAGACCCTAGCTGAGACCCTGCTGTAGCTGAGACCCCCCTCAGACCCTAATGAAACCCTAATGAGACCCTGCTGAGACCTGAGACCCTGTTGAGACCCTGCCCGAACCCTAGCCCAGACCCTAGCTGAGAGCCTAGCTGAGAGCCTGCCCTGATCCTAGCCGAGACCCTAGCTGAGACCCTACTGAGGCGTTAGCTGAGTCTCTGATGAGACCCTACTGAGACCCTGCCCGGACTCTAGCCGAGACCCTGCTTAGACTTTAGCTGAGGCCCTAGCTGAGACCTTGCTGTAGCTGAGACCCTAGCTGAGACCCTGCCCGGACCCAGCTGAGAGCCTAGATGAGACCCTAATGAGACCCTAATGAGACCCTAATGAGACCCTAATGAGACCCTAATGAGACCTTAGCCGAGACCCTGCCCGGACCCAAGCCGAGACCCTGCTTAGACCCTACTGTAGCTGAGACCCTCCTGAGACCCTAGCTGAGACCCAAGCTGAGACCCTGCTGAGACACAGACCTTTGCTGAGACCCTGCTGTAGCTGAGACCCTCCTGAGACCCTAGCTGAGACCCTCCTGAGACCCAAGCTGAGACCCAAGCTGAGACCCAAGCTGAGACACTGCGGAGACCCTAGCTTAGACCCTAGCTGAGACACTGCGGAGACCCTAGCTTAGACCCAAGCTGAGACACTGCGGAGACCCTAGCTTAGACCCAAGCTGAGACACTGCGGAGACCCTAGCTTAGACCCAAGCTGAGACACTGCGGAGACCCTAGCTTAGACCCTAGCTGAGACCCTGCTGAGACCCTGCTGTAGCTGAGACCCTCCTGAGACCCTAGCTGAGACCCTAGCTGAGACCCTGCTTAGACCGTACTGTAGCTAAGACACTGCTGAGACCCTAGCTGAGACTCTGCTGAGACCCCAGCTGAGACCCTACTGAGACCCTGCTTAGACCCTACTGAGACCCTAGCTGAGAACCTGCTGAGAACCTGCTGAGAACCTGCTGAGACCTTAGCTGAGAACCTGCTGAGACCTTAGCTGAGAACCTGCTGAGACCTTAGCTGAGAACCTGCTGAGACCTTAGCTGAGAACCTGCTGAGAACCTGCTGAGACCTTAGCTGAGAACCTGCTGAGACCTTAGCTGAGAACCTGCTGAGACCTTAGCTGAGAACCTGCTGAGACCTTCGCTGAGACCCTACTGTAGCTGAGACCTTAGCTGAGACACTACTGTAGCTGAGACCTTAGCTGAGACACTACTGTAGCTGAGACCTTAGCTGATACCCTACTGTAGCTGAGACCCTACTGTCGTTGAGACCTTAGCTGATACCCTACTGTAGCTGAGACCTTAGCTGAGACCCCTACTCCCCCCTTCATACGTCCAACCAACTCTAACTCTTTCAACCCAGTCTGAGCAACAACCACTACTACTACCCCCTTATAAATACCCCTTCCACCACACCTCACCCTACCCAGGCCAACCCCTCCTCTGACCGACCCCATCTGCTGCCTCCCTACCCCCATCAGTGAGATTCAGGGATCAGGCAGGCATTGGCCTAGGCCACCCCTTGGTGAACAGCTGCTGGGCTTCTCAGGCCAATGGAAGGAGCAGAGGAAGGGGAGGGCAGACAGCAACACAGTAGACAGCCACAGCATCAGCCTCACATCTGCTCTAATGAGGCTGTTATGGGTCGCCTGGCAGGTCCGGTATGGCCCAGGCTGCAGGGTTACCAGCTGGCCCACTCGCCGCCCCGGCGATGGCTCATTCATGACCTAGCTTCCCAATCCGTGTGCTGACCAGAGCACCCGGCCAGAGAGAGAGAGAAACCTGTGTGTGCATTCAGAGCAGGGGAGTTGGGTAAGTTACTATCTCAATGTAATCTATTAGTTACTAGTTACCTGTCCAAAATTGTAATCAGTAACGTACATTTTGGATTACACAAACTCAGTAACGTAATCTGATTACTTTCCCCTTAAGAGCCATTAGAAGAAGACAAAAAGGATCCATCAAACGCATTTGGTGTGTCATCAGACTCAAACAGTCACCACTAGCCGGCCTGTGCCCAGTACCCTGCATTGAACCTTAGTCACTGTCACGAGTCAGCTACCACCCGGTACTCTACCCTGCACCTTAGAGACTGCTGCCCTATGGACATAGTCATTAAACACTGGTCACTTTAATGTTTACATACTGTTATACCCACTTACATTTTAGTCATTAAGCAAATGCTCTTATCCAGAACTTATAGTAGTGAGTGCATACATTTTTTCATACTGGTCCCCCATGGGAATCAAACCCACAACCCTGGCGTTGCAAGCGCAATGCTCTACTAACTGAGCCACGTGATCACTTCATATGTATACAGTGCCTTGGTAAAGTATTCAGACCCCTTGACTTTATCCACTTTTTTTAACCTACACACAATATCCCATAATGACAAAGCAAAACGGTTTATTAGAAATATTCTTCAAATAAAAAAACGTAAATAATACATTTAGATAAGTATTCAGAACCTTTACTCAGTACTTTGTTGAAGTACCTTTGGCAGTGATTACAGCCTCAAGTCTTCTTGGGTTTGACGCTACAAGCTTGGCACACAAGCTTGGGGAGTTTCTCCCATTCTTCTCTGCAGATCCTCTCAAGCTCTGTCAGGATGGATGGGGAGCATTGCTGCACAGAGATGTTCGATCAGGTTTAAGTCCAGGCTCTAGCTGGGCCACTCAAGCACATTCAAAGACTTGTCCCGAAGCCAGTCCTGCGTTGTCTTGGCTGTGTGCTTAGGGTCGTTGTCCTGTTGGAAGGTGAACCTTTGCCCCGGTCTGAGGTCCTGAGCACTCTGGAGCAGGTTTTCATCAAGGATCTCTCTGTACTTTGCAGTTTCTTTGCCTCGATCCTGACTATTCTCCCAGTCCCTGCCGCTGAAAAACAGCATGATTCTGCCACCAGCATGCTTCACTGTAGGGATGGTGTCAGGTTTCCTCCAGACGTGATGCTTGGCATTCAGGCCAAATAGTTCAATCTTTGTTTCATCAGACCAGATAATCTCGTTTCTCATGGTCCGAGTGTCTTTACGTGCCTTTTGGCAAACTCCAAGTGGGCTGTCATGTGCCTTTTATTGAGGAGTGGCTTCCGTCTGGCCACTTTACCATAAAGGTCTGATTGGTGGAGTGCTGCAGAGATGGTTGTCCTTCTGGAAGGTTCTCCCATCTCCACAGAGAAAATCCGGGAGCTCTGTCAGAGTGGCCATTGGGTTCTTGTTCACCTCCCTGACCAAGGCCCTTCTCCCCCAATTGCCCAGTTTAGCCGGTCGGCCAGCTCTAGGAAGAGTCTTGCTGGTTCCAAACTTCTTCCATTTAAGAATGATGGAGGCCCCTGTGTTCTTGGGGACCTTCAATGCTGCATAAATGTTTTGGTACCCTTCCCCAGATCTGTGCCTTGACACACGAGCACTATGGACAATTCCTTCAACCTAATGGCTTGGCTTTTGCTCTGACTTGCACTGTCAACTGTGGGACCTTATATAGACAGGTGTGTGCCTTTCCAAATCATGTCTAATCAATTGAATTTACCACAGGTAAACTCCAATCAAGTTGTAAAAACATCTCAAGGATGATCAATGGAAACAAGATGCACCTGAGCTCAATCTCGAGTCTCATAGCAAAGGTTCTGAATACTTATGTAAATAAGGTATTTCTGTTCTTACATTTTTATAAATTTGCAAAAATGTCTAAAAACCTGTTTTCACTTTGTCATTGTGGGGTATTGTGTGTAGATTGCTGAGGATTTTTCTTAATTTAATCAAATTTAGAATAGGCTGTAATGTAACAAAATGTGGAAAAAGTCAAGGGGTCTGAATACTTTCCGAAGGCACTGTATATTGTATTCTAGTCATGTTAAGTGTTACAGCACTGTTGGAGCTAGAAACACAAGCATTTCCATGCACCTGCGATAACATCTGCAAATCTGTGTACGCAACCAATAAACTTTGATTTGATCATAGTGGTCTCTGACTTGAGGTCAGACTTGCTCAGGTGAAACAAACTTAAACATTTAGCCAACATCCTTTCTGAATTTAAAAGTAATTAAATAAGTAATCATCTAGTTTTTCAAAAGTATCTGTAATCTGATGACAATATTTTAGCTGCTAACGTAACTGATTCGTTTTTTTTCATGTAATCAGTTACTCCAACCCTGCTCCTGGATGGGCTTTTTACATCAAGGGGATGTGGTGGGAATGGATGTAGTCCAAAGTGTGGAGGTCATAACCTCAAACCACATTCAAGTAGGAGCTGTCTACTGAACAGTACATCCCCAATGCTTCTATCGTGTCCTTTGTGTCCAGGCTGCAGGTGAAAGGCATGCCTTGGTTCCTGTAGCACTTATTTGGATGTCTATAGAATTTCCTTTCCCCTCTAGTATAATACAGTGGTCGCTGGCAAACAGAGGCCATACAAGAGGATTTAAATATGAAGGGCAAACAAAGTGGAGAGCCCTGGACAGTGGCCGCACACTGAGGTTAGACGCAAATACTTATCATCCAAACCGGAAAGAGAAGCAACAGCCAGGGCCAGGCCACTGTGTGATGTGGTCTACCTGTGACTGCTCACACAATCCAGCTGCTTGTTTTATGAAGGGGATACATACATGCTTGTCAAGTGACATTTAGTATATTTGTGGGCAATGATCAGCTGTTATCCATTTCCCTGGAATCCCAAACAATGGTTGAGTTTCATCATCCTTCAGCGTCAACCATGACTGGAATAAATGTGGTTTTACTTAGATGTCAACTATCAGAGTAAGTTGGGCAAAACAAGGGAAATGAGCCAGGAGTCATAAGGTCGAATAAATACACTGGACAAAAAAGTGCCTTCAGAAAGTATTCAGACCCCTTGACTTTCACATTACAACCTTATTCTAAACTGGATTAAATAAATAAAACATTCTCAGCAATCCACACACAACACCCAATAATGACAAAGCAAAAAACAGGCTAAATCTTTTTCAAATAACAAATAAATCAGAAATACCTTATTTGCATAAGTATTCAGACCCTTTGCTATGAGACTCGAGATTGAGCTCAGGTGCATTCTGTTTTCTGTGACCATTGAGATGTTTGTACAACTTGGAGTACACCTGTGGTAAATTCAATTGATTGGACATTATCTGGAAAGGCAAACACCTGTCTGTATGAGGTCCCACAGTTGACAGTGCAAAAACCAAGCCATTAGGTCGAAATAATTGTCCGTAGAGCTCCGAGACAGGATTGTGTCAAGGCATAGATCTGGGGATGGGTACCAAAATATTTCTGCAGCATTGACGGTCCACAAGAACACAGCGGCCTCCATCATTCTTAAATGGAAAAAGTTTGGAACCACCAAGACTCTTCCTAGTTGGCCGCCTGGCCAAACGGAACAATCAGGGGAGAAGGGCCTTGGTCAGGGAGGGGACCAAGAATCTGATGGTCACGCTGACAGAGCTCCAGAGTTCCTCTGTGGAGATGGGAGGACAACCATCTCTGCAGCACTCCACCAATCAGGCCTTTATGGTAAAGTGGCCAGACGGAAACCACCCCTCAGTAAAAAAAAAGAAAAAAAAAAAAGTACATGTCAGTCCACTTGGAGTTTGCCAAAAGGCACGTCAATACTCTGAGACCATGAGAAACAAGATTATCTGGTCTGATGAAACCAAGATTGAACTATTTGGGCTAAATGCCAAGCGTCTCATCTGGAGGAAACCTGGCACCATCCCTACGGTGAAGCACGGTGGTGGCAGCATCATGCTGTGGGCATGTTTTTCAGTGGCAGGGACTGGGAGACTAGTCAAGATCAAGGCAAAAATGAACGCAGCAAAGTACAGAGAGATCCTTGATGAAAACCTGCTCCAGAGCACTCAGGACCTCCAGACTCCAGGTTCACCTTCCAATACAACACCGACCTTAAGCACACAGCCAAGACAACGCAGGAGTGGCTTCGGGACAAGTCTCAATGTCCCTGAGTGGCCCAGCTAGAGCCCGGACTTGAACCTGATCGAACATCTCTGGAGAGACCTGAAAATAGCTGTGCAGCAACGCTCCCATCCATCCAACCTGACAGGGCTTAAGAGGATCTGCAGGGAAGAATGGGAGAAACTCTCCAAATACAGGCGCCAACCTTGTAGCATCATACCCAAGAAGACTCGAAGCTGTAATCACTGCCAAAGGTGCTTCAACAAAGTACTGAGTAAAGGTCCTGAACACTTATGTAAATGCCATTTAATATATTTTTTTATAAATTTGTTTTGTCATTATTGGGTATTGTGTGTAGATTGATGAGGGGGAAAAAACTATTTAATCCGTTTTAGAAAAAGGATGTAACATAATGTGGAAAAATTCAAGGGGTCTGAATACTTTCCAAATGCATTGTAAACACAACTTTAAAATAAAAGATCCCAGAAATGTCCATAAAAGCTTCTCAAATTCTGTGCACAAATTTGTTTTCATCCCCGTTAGTGAGCATTTCTCATTTCCAAGATAACCCATCCACTTGACAGGTGTGGCATATCAAGAAGCTGATTAAACAGCATGATCATTACACAGGTGCACCTTGTGCTGGAGACAAAAGCCCACTAAAATGTGTAGTTATCACAACCATGCCACAGATATCTCAAGTTGAGGGGCCATGCAATTGGCATGCTGCCTGCAGGAATGTACACCAGAGCTGTTGCCAGAGAATTTAATGTTCATTTCACCAGAGAATTTGGCAGTACGTCCAATCAGCCTCACAACCGCAGACCACGTGTAACCACGCCAGCTCAGGACCTCCACATCCATTTTCCTCACCTGCGGGACAGTCAAACGAGCCACCCAGACAGCTCGTGAAGCTGTGGGTTTGCAAAACCTAAGATTTTCTGCACAAATGTCAGAAACAGTCTCAGGGAAGCTCGACTGCATGCTCGTCGTCCTCACCAGGGTCTTGAACCACCTTTAGTGGACAAATTCTCACCTTCGATGGTCACTGGCACGCTTGAGAAGTGTGCTCGTCACGGATGAATTACTATTTCAACTGTACTGGGCAGATGGCAGACAGCGTATATGGCGCGTGTGGGCCAGCGGTTTTCTGATGTCAATGTTATGAACCGAGTGCACCATGGTGTCGGTATGGTACGGGCAGGAATAAGCTTTGAATGCAGATACCATGAGATCCTGAGGCCCATTGTTGTGCCATTAATCCGTCGCCATCATCTCATGTTTCAGCATGATAATGCCCGGCTCCATGTTGCAAGGATCTGTACACAGTTCCTGGAAGCTGAAAATGTCCCAATTCTTCCGTGGTCTGCATACTCACCAGATATGTCACCCATTGAGCATGTTTGGGAAGCTCTGGATCAACATGTACAGCAGTGTGTTCCAGTTTATGCCAATATCCAGCAACTTCACACAGCCATTGTGGGACAACATTCATAGGCCACAAACAGTCTGATCAACAGAATCATTTGTTTTCCCAGTCATGTGAAATCCATAAAGATCAAATGTATTTATTTGACTGATTTCCTTATATAAACTAACAGTCAATTCTTATAAATTAATGCATGTATCTTTTTGTTCAGTGTAGTATTTTAAATTCTCTGCCAGTATCGTGTATTCCTAGTGGTACAAATGAGAGTATTCAAAAGGTAAACATCTCCCTCTGGTGGCCATGTAATGAAGTACAGGCAATTCTAACAATTAGTGTAGTTGTCTTAAGATAGCTTGGCAGATTCTGACCATGGTGGTGGGGGGGTGCCATGAGAGTTAAGCTACTCAAAGACAGTTGAGAAACAGAAAACATTTGACCCCTCTAGAACAGACATGGATGAATTTGAAATGTAAAAAAATAAAATACTGATATATTTCTCATGTTTAATTTATTAGTTGGAATCTTGTTCTAGGGTTGTATTAACAATTGTTAAATATTGAAATTACTCTGTAATTAAAAAAATGTAAGACAAGTACTGTACAAACGACATTTGATAAAACTCCACAGCCCAAAAAAAGCATATTGAACACCGAGCTACAATAAGATGATCATATGGTATTGGATTTCATATATATACACACACACACACACACACACACACACACACACACACACACTTATAGAGTTAACAAAGCAGCAACACATTGCAGAACTGAAAGTAGATAAATAGTTTCAAAACAAAAGACCAAATGTGATTACATGTGCAATGTTCAAATGAACAGGTTAAAAATTGGAGTTAGATTAAAACCTAGTCATCAAGCCAATGAATGTTTCTTTAAAAATGGCACTAATTAAAATTATTACTGAGTTTAGTGACTTTGGAAGGTAGTGCTGGGAAGAAAACACACTGTACAGCAAACATTGAACAAAATCTGGATTTTTCACCTGGATCCACATTTCTCTTAATTTAGAGAAGGATTTCATCCCTTTGTCTCAAAGCATCAAAAACTCCTTTTGCACCCTACACATGTTTTTGGCTAAAGGAGGCTTGTTGTCAATTCATTTTACACATTGCTCCTCAAAGCCTAATTAACTGACAAAGTTGTTTGGATCCCACTCAAACAACAATGTTAAGCATGCCATGTTGAGCTGATGTGGTGGGATAGAGAACGCAATACTAAGCCACCTTCAAGACACTACCTGGACCCTGTTTTAACTATTTTTAAAATACACCCTTCTTTCCTTGAGGACATCACTGTAGTGTAGGTGAAAGCTTTGGCGTAACCATCTTTTGACCGATCCATTAATTTCCAAACAAGCCTCAAGGTAGAAAAGAAAGCTGTATGTCAGAGGTATTCAGACAAGGCCCAGGTTAACATGTAAGGCCACTAAAACAACAGTCTCTGATATCTTAAAATCCACATGGAACAATGAAACAGACTACCAGTGAACGTAAGCCTAGCAGAGACTTGCTCTACTGAAAACAGTGATGTAAGAATGTACCTGACACAGTAACAGTGCATCCGGAAAGCATTCAGACGCCTTAACTTGACATTGT
This sequence comes from Salmo trutta, assembly GCF_901001165.1. Taxonomy (NCBI): domain Eukaryota; kingdom Metazoa; phylum Chordata; class Actinopteri; order Salmoniformes; family Salmonidae; genus Salmo; species Salmo trutta. The sequence goes on from NC_042974.1 coordinate 12,253,220, forward strand.
TACTTTAAAGCCCTAATCTAAAAACAGATTAATAGTCCCCCCCCCCCCCCCCATCAAGCTACACAATGCCCCATAATGACAAAGCAACAGGTTTTGAATTGTAAATATTATATTTACATAAGTATTCAGACCCTTTACTCAGTACTTTGTTGAAGCACCTTTGGCAGCGATTACAGCCTCAAGTCTTCTTGGGTATGACGCTACAAGGTTGGCACCTGTATCTGGAGAGTTTCTCCCATTCTTCTCTGCAGATCCTCTCAAGCTCTGTTAGGTTGGACGGGGAGGGTCGTTGCAGTTATTTTTAGGTCTCGCCAGAGATGTTTGATCTGGTTCAAGTCCAGGCCACTCAAGGATATTGAGACTTGTCCCGAAGCCACTCCTGCGTTGTCTTGGCTGTGAGCTTAGGGTTGTTGTACTGTCGGAAGGTGAACCTTCACCCCAGTCTGAGGTCCTGAGCACGCGTTAATCAAGGATATATCTATACTTTGCTCCATTCAGCTTTCCCTTGATCCTGACTAGTCTCCCACTCCCTGCTGCTGAAAACATCACAGCACGATGCTGCCACCACGCTTCACCCTAGGGATGGTGCCAGGGTTCCTCCAGACGTGACGCTTGGCATTCAGGCCAAAGAGTTCAATTTTGGTTTCACCAGACCAGATAATCTTGTTTCTCATGGTCTGAGTCCTTTAGGTGCGGGTGGTTATGTGAATTTTACTGAGGAGTGGCTTCCGCTTGGCTACTCTACCAGAAAGGCCTGGAGTGCTGCAGAGATGGTTGTCCTTCTGGAAGGTTCGCCCATCTCCACAGAGAAACTCTGGAGCTCTGTCAGAGTGACCATCGGATTCTCGGTCACCTCCCTGACCAAGGCCCTTCTCCCCTGATGGGCAGCCAGCTCTAGGAAGAGTCTTGGTGGTTTCCAAACTTATTCCATTTAAGAACAATGGAGGCCACTGTTCTTGGGGACCGTCAATGCTGCAAATCTGTGCCTCGACACAATCCTGTCTTGAGCTCTACGGACAATTCCTTCAACCTCATGGCTTGGTTTTTGCACTGACAACTGTGGGACCTTACATAGACAGGTGTGTGCCTTTCAAATCATGTCCAATCAATTGAATTTACTACAGGTGGACTCCAATCAAGTTGTATAAACATCAAGGACGATCAATAGAAACAGGATGCACCGGAACTCAATTTGGAGTCTCATAGCAAAGGGTCTGAACACTTATGTAGGTAGATATGGTATTTATTTTTGTATAAATGTGCAAACATTTCTAAAAACCTGTTTTCACGTAGTCATTATGGGGTATTGTGTGTAGATTGATGAGGATTTTTTGTTGTCGAATTTAATCCATTTTAGAATAAGGCTGTAACAAAAGACCCCTTTCCTGTGGAAAAAGGGAAGGGGTCTGACATGTCCATATATAAAAAAGAGAAAGCACTCCACCACCAATGCAGAAAGCCCTTCTTTCACAGCAGTCTACACCCATCTCTGTAGAGACCTGCAGACACAAAGGCAAACTAATGTTTGAGCAGTTTCCCATTTCTACACGAATAGGCACCTCATGAACAAGTTTGAACTTGAACACGCCTCTCCTCGTAACTATTTTTAATTTCATAATCGAGCCATTGAGGTTTACATATTCAATCCATACGTAAACAGGCAAGATCATTTAATGTCTTTAATTTGAAATATTTAGATTTTATATGAGTGATTGAAATAGAACTAACGGGAAACATGTTACTGAGTCAGGAGACAATCTGCTGTCTAATACACTACATCTGCAGAAACACCCACACGTCTAACAGTAGCAGAACAGAATCAACCATACCTAGTCCTAGAAGAAAATATACACTGATATGATCGTGTAGAAATCCTGAGACTGGAGTTCAGCATATCTACATCGTGTTCGCGTTGGAGCTTAAATTTAGGATTGCATTCATGCGTCATTTCAAATGTGGAGTTTGATAGCAAGACGACCCATCAACATGCTAACTGACCTATACTGCTCACTGTTTAGTAGCACAACTTTTTACTGCTTTGAAATGAGACAACATTTCTAGTCAACTGGGGAAATGAATGAGAGGTTGTTTGATTGCGACGCCTCCAAAAGGCCCATTTAAGATTGTAATGGAACCTAAATCTATTTTCTTGCATAATGGCTTCGTTCCAGCTATGTTGCTGGGAACAAGGTCTTTGTAACAACAAACAGATTCTACATTTTCTGCAACTATCCAATTTGAATACAGAGACTGGTATTGTCAGGGACCGTTGTCCATGCAGAACACATGGAATCTGTAGTTGCTAGAGGGCTGTTTCATGGCCATGGGCTCGTTGGCTCATGCTAGGTATAAAGAATACATCTACACAAACTGGCACAAGTGATTTCATCACAGTACAGCCACAAAACATCTGTTAATGAATCAACCAAGTTCCACTGCAGCACTGTACACGTGGTCATACTGAACAGTCTGATATTGGCTTGTAGACGGGTCAATGACAGTGTGTCACATCTGGATCAGAGGTTGGAATATGGGGATATTGAATGGATATGAGTGTGTATGTAGTGCATGTGCAAGTGTGGCAGAAGAGCAGATCCAGAAAGGCCAGAAGAGGGGGCTTTCTCACAAACCATACATGGGGAGTAACAGATGTAGGCTGGCAAGCAGCTGAAGTGTACTTCCATCTTAACAACCAGAGAGGCAATTTGGAAGAGTCTCCAATGAGGGGGGGGGGGGGGGGGGTGTCATGTAGCATAGACCACCTTCCCAGGCCACAGGAACCAGGCAGCCATCTGGAGGTAGGGAGAGGGGACTGAGGGTCTGGTCTGGAGGAGAAGCTCTTAGAAGATCTGGATCATGGACTCCCGAGATTTTCCGACTCCAATCCATTTCACTGCGGGTGAAAAGGAGTTATTGAAAAGCTTTACCAATAAAACACCAAATGTCCCCAGATATGGTCCATACCTATGACCTCTACAAATGGACATTTCACCACATCTGCATCAACTGGACATCAAGGTGTTAAGGAGAGGGGGGTTCTTACCGGGCACACCAAGGTGCTCCTCAATGTAGCGGACATATTTCTGGGCATTCTCTGGCAGCTCATCGAACGTTCTGACGGCAGAGGTGTCACTGTTCCAACCTGGCAGGGTGGCATACTGAACCTCAACACTTTGTAAGACTTCCTGGTTAGCTGGGGAGAGGTGGGGACAATGTCAGGCCATTGGCTACCATAAACGTCTTAAGATCAGACTTGGTGGCAGCTGAGCGGGGCATTGGCAGGTAGCCTAGCGGTTAGAGCGTTGGACCGAAAGGTCACTAGTTCAAATACCCGAGCTGACAAGGTGAAAAATCAGTCTGTGCGCTCTTGAGCAAGGCACTTAACCCTAATTTGTTCCAGGAGCACCATATATAAAGCAAGTTGAGGAGACTAAACTGCTTGGATTAACCCTGGATTGTAAACAGTCATGGTCAAAACATATTGATACACAGTAGCTAAGATGGGAAGAGGCATGTCCATAATAAATGCACAGCTCTGCCTTCTTAACACTATCAACAAGGCAGGTCCTACAGGCCCTAGTTTTGTCGCACTTAGACTACTGTTCAGTCGTGTGGTCAGGTGCCACAAAGAGGGACTAAGGACAATTACAATTGGCTCAGAACAGGGCAGCATGGCTAGCCCTTGGATGTACACAGAACTAACAATAATATGCATGTCAATCTCTCCTGGCTCAAAGTGGAGGAGAGATTGACTTCATCACTACTTGTTTTTGTGAGAGGTATTGACATGTCGAAGTCCAGAGTAGACTATGGGAGGTGCACAGTACTACATAGAGCCATGACTACATGGAACTCTATTCCACATCAGGTAACTGATGCAAGCAGCATAATCAGATTGAAAAACATTTTTTGAATACGCCTTATGGAACAGCGGGGACTGAAGAGAGACATGATAAGACACGCACTCTACACACAGTGATTGTAGATGTGATAGTAGAGTAGTGGCCTGAGGGAACACAATGTGTAATGTAATGTTTTAAATGTGTTAACTGCCTTAATGTTGCTGGACCCAAGGAAGAGTAGCTGCTGATTTGGCAGGAACGAAATGGGGATCCTTATTAAATACTACTATGGCTGACCATGTAAAACACATTTCACTGCACCTATCCAGTGTATGTGACAAAAAACACATTGTTTTTGGGGGAATACTGCAATTAAGAATATAATATGCTCCCTTATCTGGTTCACTTCATCCTCATTAACAAGGAGCAGCCTACCTGGAAAATGAGGTATATTTTCACCGTCCACAGAGTAGGACACACCAACTTTGATCTCAGGGAGCACATCCAAGATGTCTAGCTTGGTGAGAGCTAAGCTGAATGGGAGGACAACAGAACATGGGAGGTTAGCAGGCATGTTAACAACACCCAAATGCAGGATGTGTACAACGCTGATAAGGTCTATTCAAGTATACTGAGACCGTAAGTAAAAAGCGGGAGGTGTGGTGATGGACAGTACAGAGTTAAGCGAGGGGGAACTCACGCAGTGAAGCCGTTAATCATGTGGGCATATTTGATGAGCACGAGGTCCAGCCAACCGCATCTCCTTTTACGGCCCGTGGTCACACCCACTTCTTTCCCCCTCGTCTGCAGGAGCTCCCCAACATCCTTCAAGAAGGAAAGACACACTCAAGAATCACTTTAAGATCGCTGACAAAGTAAACCATGGCCATGTCAAGTTTTAAAATGTCGCCATTCTCTGTCCTGTCCAGGTGGAGAAACTGGTAGTTCCGTTATTGTATGGATTATTTCACAAGCTCCACCAGAGGGAGCTGTTTAACAACCAAATATCGTTCCCAAAACTGTTGACACACAGTCGCATGCCTCTGCTGTTCACAGAATACACACTGGATTTCAGAACGCTGTTGACTCAATCAGCAACTATGCCGTACCCCCCCACATTGACACTACAGTCTACTCACACTGGATACAGAGAGCAGGAAACACAGCCATGTGAACCAATATGACTCTAGTCTGCAGCTGTCAAAGGCACTAAGGCCTGGCTTCCCTCAAGGTAGACAGGCTGACATTCTTACATTGAACTGCTCAGAGGGAAAGGCTCCGATGCCAACCCGGGTGGTGTAGGCCTTGACCACGCCGTACACCTCACCCACGTTCTGAGGCGGCATGCCTAGGCCCGTGCACACCCCGCCTACTGTGCAGTTAGAGGAGGTCACGAAAGGGTAGGTTCCTGAAACCAACATACCAAAAGGATAAACACCATCTTATTTCCTTCTCCCTCAGATAAAAGACATGACAATGCATTGGTGCTGCAGTCAAGTTACAGATGATTATCATAGCACAATGACTGTATTAACATACAGTACCAGTCTTGTCTACATTGCAGAATAGTGAAGACATCCAAACTTTGAAATAACACATATGGAAACATGAGGCAACCAAAACAAGTGTTAAACAAACCGAAAATATATTTTATATTTCAGATTCTTCAAAGTAGCCACCCTTTTTGCCTTGACAGCTTTGCACACTCTTGGCATGCGCTCAACCAGCTTCACCTGGAATGCTTTGCCAACAGTCTTGAAGGAGTTCCCACATATGCGGAGCACTTGTTGGCTGCTTTTCCTTCACGCTGCGGTCCAACTCATCCCAACTGGGTTGAGGTCGGGTGATTGTGGAGGCCAGGTCATCAGATGCAGCACTCCATCACTCTCCTTCTTGGTCAAATAGCCCTTACACAGCCTGGAGGTGTGTTGGGTCATTATCCTGTTGAAAAACAAATGATAGTGGGACTAAGTGCAAACCAGATGGGATGGCGTATCGCTGCAGAATGCTGTGGTAGCCATGCTGGTTAAGTGTCCCTTGAATTCTAAATAAATCCGACAGTGTCACCAGCAAAGCACCTCCACACCGCCTCCTCCATGCTTCACGGTGGGAGCCACACATGCAGAGCTCATCCGTTCACCTACTTCACATCTCACAAAGACACGGCAGTTGGAACCAAAACTCAAATTTGGACTCATCGGACCAAAGGACAGATTTCCACCGGACTAATGTCCGTTGCACGTGTTTCCTGGCCCAGCAAGTCTTTTCTTCTTAGTGTGTGTGCTTTAGCAGTGGTTTCTTGGCAGCAATTCGACCATGAAGGCCTGATTCGCACAGTCTCCTCTGAACAGTTGATGTTGAGATGTGTTTGTTACTAGAAGTCTATGAAGCATTTATTTGGGCTGTAATTTCTGAGGCTGGTAACTCTAATGAACATATCCTCTGCAGCAGAGGTAACTCTGGGTCTTCCTTTCCTGTGGCGGTCCTCATGAGAGCCAGTTTCATTATAGCGCTTGATGGTTTTTGACATTTTACAGATTGACTGACCTTCATGTCTTAAATTAATGATGGACTGTCATTTCTCTTTGCTTATTTGAGCTGTTCTTGCCATAATATTGTCTTGATCTTTTACCAAATAGTCTTCAGTATACCACCCCTACCTTGTCACAACACAACTGATTGGCTCAAATGCATTAAGGAAAGAAATTCCACAAATTCACAAGGCACTGTTAATTGAAATGCATTCCAGGTGACTACCTTATGAAGCTAGTTGAGAGAATGCCAAGAGTGTGCAAAGCTTTCATCAAGGCAAAGGGTGGCCATTTGAAGAATCTCAAATATATTTGATTTGTTTAATCTTTTTTGGTTACTACACGACTCCATGTGTTATTTCATAGTTGATGTCTCCACTATTATTCTACAATGTAGAAAATAATAAAAATAAAAACCCTTGAATGAGTAGGTGTCCAAACTTTTGACTGGTGCTATAGCTTGTAATACAAGTAAAGGAAACTAAACGCTTCAGTCTTAACATGACATGCAAACAATCTTCCTGTCAGGTGTGCTTAAACAGAGGTGGATTTTCCAGTCCAGGTTAATGGGCCTTTCAGATCAGAGGGGTTGAGAATTCCCTCCCATAAATGTCTGCACAGGTGCAAAAACAAAAAACATTCTCCTTTATGCAAATAACATTAGCAAGGCCATATGATACCTCCTACTTTCACCTACTACCATTGTGTCAAGGAAAAAGAAAATGGTGACCGTCAGTACATAGCAACCCTCTCCTTCAGCAGTTGTGTTAATGGACTATGGCATGCTTTGTGACAGAAATATCTTAAAGTGACACTAGACAGCATAGCTCAGAGTCATGCACGGTATAAGAGTGGTCTCTGGTGTTTGGAGCAGTGAACAGGTTGTTCCAATCCTTATGACAGCTCTGATACAACTGTTTCAGAGTTAACTCACCAGTAAAAATGGCTTGAATTTCCAGCCGGCTTCTTGAAGACCATCAGTTTGTTAGCTTGATCAGTTCAATGGGGGTTAGTTGGCAATTGACACAGTGAAAGGGGTTAATTGACATTATGACATAGTGGGGGATACTCACCAAAGTCAATATCTAAGAGGGCAGCATTGGCTCCTTCTACCAGGATCTTTTTGGGAGGTCCATGTAGGGCCTCGTACATGTAGAAGACGCCATCTTTCACCATATGCTTTAACTTCTCCACGTAATCCTGGACAAGAACACCACACACACACACACACTGAAATGTCGGAAGGACATAATGTATCCAGTGATATGTTTATTCAGCTGATATGGAGGACCTGCATCTGACCTTCAACTTGGACAACTCTCCATCGATGTCAATCACCAGGGTCGGGTACATAGACTGATACTGCGAGGCTAAGACTTTAAATCTACAGAGGATAGACGTCAATACAATTCCATTTTAATCTTACCAGAGCTAGTTGTACTCTGAATAACAGGAGGATAGCCATTATTGGCCATATGAGGACAAGGCCACACCCTCACCTTTCAGAGAACTGCGTGAAGTCAGACATGAGGTCACATATCCGGAGGCCAATGCGGGCTGCTTTGGCTGAGTACACCGGGCCAATTCCCTTTTTCGTTGTTCCGAGGCTGGGTGAGGAATACAGGGAACAATACAGAGTCACTGCCTCGACATCAACCACACGCACCGGTCCTTCAACATGCATTTGTATGTGACTGTGTAAGGTCAGGCGTGATGGAGTTATAGGGAAGAAGCTACTATTCTAAGGATTGTTTATGGGGCTGGAACGTCGCTTGCTGCTGACTGAAACAATGGCGCTGCAGTGAGGGTTAGAGAGCATCATCACAGTCACATGGTGCTGCTAGGGGATGTCTGGTGACGTAACATCCCTGGTCTGATGTAGGGATGACTTCTCATGTGAGAAAGACCTTATCAGTGAGGATATAAGTGGTCTTCTGGAGCGGAGACAGGGTATCATGAGTACTAACCCCTCCAGCAAGACGGCAAAATAACACAGGTCAGGTCCACCATGAGACTCCTGGAACAAGTCATGCTGTTACTGCAGGAGATCTAATCTAAGCCTCTGTCTCTCTGTTCTCTGCCTCTGAGGTAAGAGTGAAGTTGTAAAGCCTTGTGGAATTTCAACACCATAACTGGTGATATAAGCCTATAATGAGTTGCCCTTTACTACCCATGGGAGGAAACTGGTACAATACATAGCTGTTGAGCAAGTTCAAACACTGCAGACTGTTTTACACAAGAATTCAAAAATCAGGACAGTGTGCTTATTTTGATCCTGAACAAAAGCTTAAAATGCCCTGTATATCAGAGTGCTGTCCTGTGTCTAAGCTGTCCTTCCTAACCTCTTCTCAGAACCAGATTGGGTGTCTCCATCACAGGTAACAGTAGTAACCTGCAATAGCTCCATGACTAACTGGTAACAAACAGGAACCTGCAATAGCTACATTACAGTGTAGGATTTGTTTGCTATTCCTGAATATGGAATAAACCCCAGACTACACAGTATGAGGGAAAAACTTGGCTAAATCACAGCCACTTCTTTTCAGGCAGAACGCACAAGGCAAAACTGTTAAAACTGCTCCACAACACCGGTGCAGAGAACACAGTTGGGATATTTCATATTTGACATCTTTGGAGACTTCAGTCAGTCGAGGTTGTTCCAGTACTTATGCTAGCTAGACTTTATGCTGAAAAGGTTTATACTGCGTATCCGCCGTAGAAAGGGAATCTTTATTTTTCAGCTCTGCTTCAAGCTGGAGTCAGTTACGGTTGTTTCATCTTACAAGGCTGGACGCATGGAAGGGCTAATAAACTACACATTCAACCCCCCAAAATTCTGTTTTACAGCACTGCTGCAAGCTGAACCATTACTGAGCCATAAACCAGGAGAATGACAGGCGGCAGGGTTCTTACTTCTTGCCCGCTTGCTCTTGTCTCTGCTGCTCTTGCACACCGTCGACCGCTTGATGGAAATCAAACACTGTGGGAGGAGGTAGAGAAGGGCAAACTCACAATCCTAGTCACCTCGCCCCCACTTCTCTGCTCCTCACTAAAACCTAGCGTAGTATCCCAATTATCTCCCTTTTCTCCCCGGAAGTGGTCCCTTGTGCACTCGACACCCATTTAAAAGCATTGGATTGGTTGGAGAATCCACAATAGTTCTTACACCAATCCTTCATGTTTAAATCCATGAAGGGAAGTGAGCAGTAGTGTCTGTTGCTCTCTTCCAGTCAGAACTGACCCCTCTTTCTCACAGGGGCCCTATAAAATCAGATTTCTTTTGCCCGACTCAATTTTTTTGCTTAGTAGAGCCTTAGCAAGGCCACTTTTGGGACTACAGTATCTTATAAAATCTGCATTTTCTCCATTTAGTTTCAGGTTTTCCGCTCTCAAAACTCACTTTTTTGATAGAAATCCAAATTAGTTGTTTTTCTAAGTACACAGCAATGCTTAAACCACATCAGGAGATTACTTTTGAGGTCTGAGAGAAAACCTTTTTTTTGCTTAGTTACCCTTTAATTCCAGTGTGCACCAGCAAGAGGCTGTTTTTAGGGGTGTTTTTAGTAGCGCACATGTGATGGTAGAGTTTGCAAAACAAATATTTACTGGATGGATGCAAATAATAATGATATCATTCTGCCAGGTAAGCATAGGCTACTTTGTAGTTAATATTTAATTGAGAAGGTTTTTAGGAAAGCCTTTCCAGCTACCAGAAGACTTCATTAACATCATCGCAAACGGCTACACAACGTGGTAGACAAGCCCACTGCACATAGACAAGAAATTCTCATGGGCTCTTCAGAAAGTTGCAAGATACACAAATCACTGATTCATTTTGTTCATGTCTTATGATACACTTGGGCAAACTAAGACATGTTCAATACATTTAGTTGATTCCCTACTATGTATTTCAGAATTTTGTTGAAATCTGTTTTGTCTGAATTCCATGATTCCATCCACATTCTCCGCATCAGATTTTATAGGGCCCTATAGTCCCTAAAGCTGCCTTGCTGAGGCACTACTGAGCAAAAGTGGTTTATAAGTAGTGTCCTTTTTTGGGAATTTCTCGCTGCGCCGACTGGACAGTTTGGCACTTCGACACTGAGCACGCAGACAAAACATCTAAAAGGCTCTCTGCACAACAAGTCTAGTGGAGTAGAGTTTACCACTTAAAGGTTAACCAAACAGTCCCAAAGGACAGATAACACAACAAACAATTCACAGTAATTTCTGTGTAAAAAACAAATCTCCCTTTTCTAAAATGGACCAAGGTTGGGCTGGGGGGGGGGGGAGACAGAATAATGTAGCCTAATAAAAGGAGTCCAAGTCATTCTGCTTTTCACAACAACAAAAAACTGTTTAAGATTTATGTAACATTTGACTTAAAAACAGGTCCTTCAGAGTGCATCTTAGGTCAAATCAACCCCTCCTTATAGCTACTTTGAGGAAAAAATCTACTTACTATGACTGTGACATGTGGTTGTCCCACCTAGCCATCTTAAGAATGCACTAAGTCACTCTGGATAAGAGAATCTGCTAAATGACGCAGATGTAAATGTACAAAATACAAAAAGTTCCTTAAACAGCTAAGCTAATCAATTGGCCACCTTCACCCCCCCCCCCCCCCCCCCAAATAACAGAAACATGTTCTCCATGAAAGCCTCCAAGTCACACAGCATTTTTGGATCTCTTCTGGGCACCAGCTTTGCACAGACCCTGGCAGTGGTATTCACTAACTAAGAGCCCAACTTTTGATTACATTTTTTAATTTTTTTTTAAAGTAACTAGGCAAGTCAGATAAGAACAAATTGTTATTTACAATGACAGCCTACCCCGGCCAAACCCGGACAGCGCTGGGCCAATTGTGTGCCGTCCCCTATGGGATAAAGTATGATAAGCTCTGCTTTTCAAAATGTGACAACTGGAATGCATTTATGATGAAAATAAAAACATTGATGGAAAAGAGAAAGCTGACTCATTATTCCCATGAACTGTAGTCCTGTAACATTCTATATAGTAGAGTATAGAGTATAGAGCAGGGGTGTCAAACATACAGTGAGGGGAACAATCCAGGCCAGCAAGTGGAACAAAACTCAAGATACTTTAAAGTGACTAAAACCAAATCTCTGTAGAAATGATGGACCTACATTCATACAGTTTCTTAACTGTGTCTAGCTAATAATTCACTGAAATGAAAGCTAGGCAGTTAGGAGCATAGAAAATTCCCAAAATGATGCCATGGAATCTTTGGGGGCAAATTGACAGCAAGGAAATAACACATTCAGTCCAGTCCTCCAAACGTCGTTGAAGACAGAATGCGGCCCCCGGGACAACATTAGTTTGACACTCCTAGTATAGAGTATGGGGCTCCCGAGTGGCGCAGTGGTCTAAGACACTGCATCTCAGTGCAAGAGGCGTCACCGTGTGTGGGTCCACCTGGTTCGAATCCAGGCTGCATCACATCCGGCCGTGTTCGGGAGTCCCATAGGGCAGCGCACAATTGGCCCAGCATTGTCCATGTTTGGCCGGGGTAGGCAGTCATTGTAAATAAGAATTTGTTAACTGACTAGCCTAGTTAAATAAATAAAATAAATAAATATAAATATATATATAGAAAAGCCTGAGGCAGGGCTTACCAATGTGTGCTCGGTCTGAAATGATCAGCCTCTTGTCCCAGCCCACCAGACCTGAACACACACACACACACACACGACATCTGACAGTAGCCCCTTTAAGCAATATGGCAATCTTCTAGGCATCGGAGTAAAAGGTGCCTTCATACTCACTTTTGCCTTTGCGCACATTCTTCTCAGCCTCCTCAAAGAGGCCAGGCAGGTGGATCACTACCCCATTACCTGCAGAACAGACACAGGCAACATGGAAGATGTGGAGAAAGTAACGCATCAGTAACCAAACAGGGAAGTGAACAAAAGTACTAAAGAGCTAAATACACGTACTTAGTCAATAAAAGTTGATCTTAGAAAAACAGGTCTGCTCTTCCACTGAGCAATCATGAAGGACACACATTAATCAAATGAAGAGAATGCCATAACCTTTTCTGCACATAGAAAGTCTTATTCAAGATGACTTTTTCTCATGGCAAACACTGCTCTGGATTCTTTTTTTGCCCTCTGAAAGCCTTCCTGTAGAGTTCAACTAGAGAGCAATAGAAGACAGTGTGCAAGTTAAGAATTGATTCACTTAACATTCTATATGTTGAACTGCTGACGAGTCGTGGTTAACTTCTTTGGGGTAGGGGGCAGTATTTCACATCCGGATGAAAAGCGTGCCCAGAGTCAACTGCCTGCTACTCAGGCCCAAAAGCTAGAATATGCATATAATTAGTAGATTTGGATAGAAAACTGAAGTTTCTAAAACTGTTTGAATGGTGTCTGAGAATAACAGAACTCATATGGCAGGCAAAAACCTGAGAAAAATCCAAGCAGGAAGTGTGGAAATCTGAGGTTTGTAGTTTTTCAATTGATTGCCTATCCAATATAGTGTAAATGGGGTCATATTGCACTTCCTAAGGCTTCCACTAGATGTCAACCGTCTTTAGGACGTCGTTTCAGGCTTCTACTGTGAATGGGAAGATAATAAGAGCTGATTGAGTCAGGTGTCTGCCATTATTTTTTACGCACGCGGCCATGAGCACAGTTCTCTTTCCTTTATGAAGACAAAGGAATTGTCCGGTTGGAATATTTATGATAAAAACATCCTAAAGATTGATTCTACACATCGTTTGACATGTTTCTACAAACTGTAATAACTTTTTAGACTTTTTGTCTGGACTTTAGTGCGCGTGCCTTCTGCATTTGGAATAGTGAACGTAACGCGCGAACAAAATGGAGGTATTTGGACATAGAGATGAACTTTAGTGAACATTTGTGGAACTGGGATTCCTGGGAGTGCATTCCGATGAAGATCAAAGGTAAGTGAATATTTATAATGCTATTTCTGACTTCTGTTGACTTCACAATATGGCGGGTCTGTGTATGGCTTGTTTTGGTTTCTGAGCGCTGTACTCAGATTATTGCAAAGTGTGCTTTCGCCGTAAAGCTTTTTTGAAATCTGACATAGCGGTTGCATTAAGGAGAAGTTTATCTATAATTCTGTGCATAACACTTGTATCTTTTATCATCAAAGTTTATGATGAGTATTTCTGTAAATTGATGTGCTCATTCACCGGAGGTTTGGAGGCAAAACATTTCACGCCAACGTAAAAATTGTTTTTTTGGATATAAATATGAACTTTATCGAGCAAAACATACATGTATTGTGTAACATGAAGTCCTATGAGTGCCATCTGATGAAGATCAAAGGTTAGTGATTCATTTTAGCTCCATTTCTGGTTTTTGTGACGCCTCTCCTTGCTTGGAGAATGGCTGTGTGGTTTTTCTTGTCTAGGTGCGGTCCTAACATAATCTAATGTTATGCTTTCGCCGTAAAGCCTTTTTGAAATCAGACACTGTGGTTGGATTAACGAGAATCTTATCTTTAAAATGGTGTATAATATTTGTGAGAAATTTGAATTATGAGATTTTTGTTGTTTTGAATTTGGCGCTCTGCTATTTCACTGGCTGTTGGCGAGTGGGACGCTAGCGTATCACCACATACTGGCTTTGCTTGAATTTACCTGCCAATGCATTGTTGTTCGGGACATTTAAAAAAATATATATTTCAAAATTTGAAGTAGCCTATATGATCACACTGGTAATAGATCCATTGTTGTTTTACTTGTGAGGCACAGCCGAGTGAGCATAAATTTAAATAATTGGCATTTTATTTTACTGGGCTGATGGTGCCTGCATCTGATGGTCAGTCTCAGCGGAGGGAGAGAGCAGCAGACTAAGGGTCCGTCTCTCAACATCCCTCCACTGACACTGACCAAAAAGGGACACCGTCTTCCAGCTGATGGTGAAACTCGAGTTAAAGCGCATTATTTCTGCCTCATGCACAAATTCATGTTGTTACGCCTATGAACAGAGTGTTGGATTCGGGGTTAAACTTGGAACATTGTTATACTCAAAAGTATAGGAACATTATGACACCCCTCATGTCTTTTGTAACTAATGAAGTTTTGGAGGGGTTGAGTGCAGGGAAAATAAATGCATGTAACAGTACTGATAAGGGGAGAAACCATTGAAGGCTCATATCACTTAGTTCCCTGCTTAGCAAGAATGATATGAATGGTGGTATGAATACCACCATGGGGGAAGCCATGTCAGAGTCACAGCTGTATCAGAGTCACAGCTGTATCAGAGTCACAGCTGTATCGACCTTTTGGGAAGAATTAAACTTGGTTAAGCTTCCCTAGTGTCTGAGTTATTTACTCAAAATTAGAACCTAACAAGAGTGAAATATTCCTCAATATAAATAAAGACCCCCACCACTAATAATAACAATGCAAGCCTATCAATACACTTTCCTACTCATTCATTACTGCTGCACTGCTTGTAGCGCTGAGTGGAAATAGGAAGAACAGTGATGAAAAAGTGATGAATACAAAGTGTTGACAGAACTGAGAAACGACTGGAACTCACTCATATAAACAGCAGCCCTTTGCTGTATTCGTTGAGTCTCCCTCTAGTCATGGATTTAAACATTTTGAAATCTCACAGTATCAATTTTGTCGTAGCTTTCTTTAATGCCTGCTACGTTACTGCAGACTCAGTCATCTGAGCTATCTGATTGGCCAGCGGTCGCATAGTGCACTTGATTTCCTCTCCAGGCCCACCGGGAAGGCAGAGTTTGTATTTTCAGACACATGAAATGGCAACAGTTTGCCTGCCCTGCTGAATTGGCTGCACCTACCTTCAACAGCCCGAGACTAATAAAAAAATATATATATATGTAAAAAAACGAATAGGAACACAAGGCTTTATCGTTGGTTTATCATGATTGACAAGTCGATCGTGATCGACCGGTTGGTGACCATTGGACTAAACAGTCAGCCCATTTGCGAAATGTTACTGCAGATAAAATGTGATCTGTAGCACTGTTAGCCTGCGAGGTGGCTCCCAGTCAAGTCAATCACTGTGTGGCGTCAGGCAAAACTGGAAATATTAGAATATAATACAGATTGGAGAGATTTAGAGAGGAGAAGTCATTCATTTTATCTGCTTGCGTACGAAAGTGTGTGGATGGAAACTGCACAGGAGATTCAATAAACAGAAAGCTGTATGAACCAAAGACTAGAGAACTGACCATAGTAAACCATTAGCATTTCTTCATAGCTCAATTCTTATTGTGAAATCAGCAATTTTTCCTGTTCAGTCCTCAGTCCAGTAAATAAGGGACCAGAGGCTGAGTTCTACTCACCAATGAAAGCAGTGACCTTAGGGTTGATAATGCCGCTGGGTAGAAGGTGGAAGTCATACTCCACAGAGTCCACCACCACCGTGTGTCCTGCATTGTTACCACCCTGCAGAGAGGGACACAGAGGGAGAGTCAGAGAGACAAGACATCCAACATTATGAAACAAAAACCACCACAAGCAATGTGAAAGGCTATAGCCTTGCTTTTCACAACTCAATATTGGACATACAGCAGAAGCACGTCAAACTTTCCCCCATATTTGTACAGTATGTTCTTTTGAACACAGATGTGGTTTGGCCTCTAGTCTCTGACCCTGGAACTCTGACACAGATATCAGAAGAGCCCATTCATAGACAGACAACCTAGCGCCTATTGACGATAATAAAACTCCCCTGGCCAGAAGATGCTAAGAGCCCCGATGCGTGCTCTAAACGTTAACATGCATCACTTACGGTAGGGTTTCAGAAACATAACAAAAGTATCTTTCATATCAGCGAGAAGGAATTGTCAAAAACAAAAAGGTTAAATTACTACACACCTTTATAGGGTTCCCACACTGCCATATTTCCATGTTACATTACTTCTAGTCAATTGGCCTCTAAATAGAACATGCAGTGCATTCGGAATGTATTCCAAACCCTTAAATTTTCCAGTTACATTACAACCTTACCCTAAAATGGATTAAATAGGGCCTCCCGATTTGCGCAGCAGTCTAAGGCACTGCATTGCTTGAGGCGTCACTACAGACCCGGGTTCAATCCCAGGCTGTGTCACAACCGGCCGTGACCCCATAGGGCGGTGCACAATTGGACCAGCATCATCCGGGTTGGGGAGGGTTTGGCCGGGGGGCTTCACTTGGCATACGGGGGGAGAAGCAAGGTTTGGTGGGTCATGTTTGAGGAAGCATTACTCGCCTCTCGAGCCCGTTGGAAAGTTGCAGCGATGAGATCGAAGGAAAAGTAAAATAAAGAAAATTTGTTTTTCCTCATCAAGCGAAAAACAGGTGTAGAATTTTTTGCAAATGTATTACAAATAAAATGAATACCTTATTTACATAAAAGTATTCAGACCCTTTGCTATGACACTCAAAATTGAACTCAGGCACTTCCTGTTTTCATTAATCATCCTTGAGATGATTCTACAACTTGATTAGAGTACCCCTGTGGTAAATTAAACTGATTGGGGAAGGGTACCAAAACATTTCTGCAGCATTGAAGGTCCTGAAGAACAGTGGCCTCCATTCTTAAATGGAAGACGTTTCAAACCACCAAGACTCTTCCTAGAGCTGGACCCCCAGTCAAACTGGGCAATCGGGGGAGAAGGGCCTTGGTCAGGGAGGTGACCAAGAACCAGATGGTCACTGACAGAGCTCCTCTGTGGAGAAGGGAGAACCTTCCAAAAGGACCACCAATCAGGCCTTTATGGTACAGTGGCCAGACGGAAGCTACTCCTCGGTAAAAGGCACATGACATCCCGCTTGGGAGTTTGCCAAAAGGCACCTAAAGACTCTGACATTGAGAAACAAGATTCTCTGGTCTGATGAAACCAAGATTGAACTCTTTGGCCTGAATGCCAAGTGTCATATCTGGAGGAAACCTGGCACCATCCCTATAGTGAAGCATAGTGGTGGCAGCATTGTGCAGTGGGGCTGTTTGTCAGCGGCAGGGACTGGGAGACTAGTCAGGATTGAGGCAAAGATGAACAGAGCAAAGTACAGAGGTCCTTGACGAAAACCTGCTCCAGAGCGCTCTGGACCTCAGTCTAGCAGGGCAACAACCCTAAGCACACAGCCAAGACAACACAGGAGTGGGTTCGGGACAAGTCTGACTATCCTTGAGTGGCCCAGCCAGAGCCCGGACTTGAACATCTCTGACGAGACCTGAAAATAGCTGTGCAGCTCCCCATCCAACCTGACAGAGCCTGAGAGGGAGGACTGCAGAGAAGTATGGGAGAAACTCCCCAAATACAGGTGTGCCAAGCTACCAAAGCTAATTGCTACCAAAGGCACGTCAACAAAGAACTGAGTAAAGAGCCTGAATACTTATGTAAATGTGGCGTTTGTTTTATAAATTTGCAAAAAATGTCTATAAACCTGTTTTTGCTTTGTTATTATGGGGGTATTGTGTGTAGATGAAGTTGTTTTTCCTCTAATCAATCAATTTTAGAAATCGCTGTAACCTAACAAAATGTGGAAAAAGGCAACGGGTCTGAATACTTTCCAAATGCACTGCATCTACCTCAAATACCATATGATTTATCCTGATGTCTAGTCACTTTACCCTGCCTTCATGTGCATATCTACCTCAACCCTGCACATTGATCTGGTACTCCCTGCATGCACAAAACATGCACTTTCAATGACAGCTTTCACCTGGTAAGTCTTTGATCCCCTATTGATATCACTTGTTAAATCCACTCCAAAACCAGTGTAGATGAAGGACAGGAGACGGATAAAAAAAAATCCTTCATTAACCTTTGAGACATGGATTGTGTATGTGTGTAATTCAGAGGGTGAATAGGCAATACAAAACATTTAAGTGCCTTTTAACGGGGTACGGTAGTAGGTGCCAGGCGCACTGGTTTGTGTCAAGAACTGCCATGTTGCCCAGTTCACACTCAACAGTTTCCTGTGTGTATCAAGGAACGCTTTCGACACCTTGTCGAGTCCATGCCCCGACGAATTGAGGCCATTCTGAGGGCCAAAGGTTACAACTCAATATTAGGAAGGCGTTCTTAACCTCAAGGATCAGACCCTTTCAATTTGCACCTAAAATGACATACCCAAATCCAACTGCCTGTAGCCCAGGACCTCAAGTAAGGATATGCATATTCTTGATACAATTTGAAAGGAAATAAATTTTTAAAAACACTTTGTGGAAGTTTGTGGAAATGTGAAATTAATGTAGGAGAATATAACATTAGATCTGGTAAAAGATAGTGATGGGTGTTCAAAAATTAGAACCCAGTTCCTACATTTGAATATAAAAATGTATTTCATCAACCAAAACTATGCTACATTTTATCTCTGGGACCCTGAGAATGACAAATCAGAGCAAGATTACTGAATGTAAGTACATTTACCTTCAGAGGTGAATGTATCAAACCAGTTGCCATAAGTTTGTTGTGCACTCTTCAAACAGCATGGTATTTTTTCACTGTAATAGCTACTGTAAATTGGACAGTGCAGTTAAATTCTTTATCTAAGCTTCATGCCCATATAAGACATGTTCTTGGCACTTACAACATCATGCTAATCACATTAGCTCAACCGTCCCGGTGGAGGGACACCGATCACGTAGAGGTTTTATTGCTTTGTACAGTCAGGGTATAACTCCATTCTTGTGTAATTTTATTTCTCGCTTTATTGTATTTTTAAACCCTGCATCGTTGGGGAGGGCTCATAAGCAAGCATTTCACAGTCAAGTCCACACCAGTTGTATTTGCTGCATGTGGAAAATAAAATTTTATTTGACCCATCTATCACATAGCCAAACACATGAGCTGGACAAGAGATACCAGATTCCATCTCGCACATTATATCTCCCAAGTCGCCATCCCAACACAGTTTCAGAAAAGGGAGAAGTTGAAACAGAACACACTTGTTGATTATTAGGTAACTACAACAGACCATTGGCAGTAGAACAGAGCCGAACAGTAGTTTGACAGTACACTTTATTGATGAGGAGTTAACTGAAAGGTCGGTGCTTGCAAACATCATAGGCTAGGTCACGGAGATCACTGGAGAGAAAACGTCGCTCAGGGGTTGAGAGAAGCTTTAACCGCCTGGGGACTGAATGAGGAGCTGCTAGTGTGCCTAACGATAACGGTGCAAACCTGGTGAAGGCCATTGTGTTGAATGGCTGGATCAGACTCAAATGTTTTAGACACAGGCTGCACCTTGCAATCGGTAAGCTACTTGTTAAGGCACTGACTAATAATTTCAATTATAATAATTATAAATAGTTACCCTGACTGCAGAAATGTCCACCAGAGAATTTAATGTTAATTTCTCTACCATGTCGTTTTAGAGAATTTGGCAGTACCTCCAACCGGCCTCACAACTGCAGACCACGTGTAACCACGCCAGCCCAGGACCTTCACATCCGGCTTCTTCACCTGTGGGATCGTCTGAGGGGTATTGAAGAGTATTTCTGTCTGTAATAAAGCCTTTTTGTGGGGGAAAAAACATGTTCTGATTGGCTGGGCCTGGTTGCCAAGTGGGTGGGTCTATGCCCTCCCAGACCCACCTATGGATGCATCCCTGCCCAGTCATGAAATCCATAGATTAGGGGCTAATTAACTTATTTCAATTGACGGATTTCCTTATAAGAACTGTAACTCCATAATATCTTCGAAATTGTTGCATGTTGGGTTTATATTTTTGTTCAGTGTAGTTTAAATAGAAAAATGGCTACAACTTAGTTCAATTGAATCACAGTAGGTCTTGCAGCACTGAGGTGTGACGCATAAGGGTCTGATCTCACCCCACTCGTCATAGTGAAAGCTGTAGAGGATGGTCTCTTTGTTCCACAGTCAGCTGATTCCAGGAAGCGCATTTCAAAGGGACTTTTAGGGATGTCCATCATAAATAAAGTTTGATTTTGAATGAAGCAACACATCTGCCAGTACCTTCAAGATGGGAAATCAATAAAATGGGAAATCCAGAGAAATGTTGAAAAATGGGCAGATATTCCATAAGAGAGCCTTAACGGACACCATGGCAAAACTTCATAGAAGATTTTTGTCTGAGAATCCAAGGCACAACCTTTCCAAGGCTCAATTCTTTAAACTTAAGCCATTTTGGATTGGCCAGCGAAGAGTCACAAACATGTGCTTGCAAATGCATGAAAACTTTGGCTTTAAGATAAAGCTACACCAGCTTGGGGTCATAGAAACATCATCCCAAGGGACACTGAACAGGCCTGTGTGTGTGTAGTGACATGTGCTGTTCTAATGTTTTTGTATGCGTTCTTAGCCTATGTACTTTTGAAGCACTGCAAAATTAAATTGATTGAACTTGAATCCATGATTGTGGCAATATTATCTCATTTATTTCCTACATTAAAAGTTATTAACCATACCCCAGTCTTAATATACTTATTCTCATTACCGAAATCAACCTAATTTCAAAAACCTATGTATCATTACCACAACAGGTGATCATTTTAATTTAATATAAGTAAAAACAGTAAGTTTACTTTAAATGCAGGCTTGCCACAATTTTGAAATACATGTCGGGTTCAATGAAATATAAAAAATATTAGGTTGTAGATTGTGGAAGGTGTTGCGGTAATGAGATCAGTCATAATCAAATAATGTTATTTTAGAAATATATTTTATTTCAGAGTTTCAAGTAACTGTGCATGACCGTTAATAATCCATTTAAAATAAATGTATTAGCTTTCCTGTTGGTCTTGACATTCAGACCATTGGTAGAAATTTAAGGACTTGTTTTGGAAAATATGTTGATAAAGGTGTTAATTTGTCAGTAAATGTTTTTAAATTAATGGTCAAACACTCCAGACCTTGTTATTAATGCCTAAAAGGGAAAATTGTTGATGCAATCATTTAAGATTGTTTGAAATCTTTGAAACCAAGATTGTGAGAATCACCCAATTACAACAAAAACAGATTTAGCTAACTAACCAGCCAACACTAGCTTAGGCGGCTAACTAGCGAAGCAAGTTGGCACAGACACACAAGTTCGAGCTACTGTTGGCTAGTTAGTTTTGTAATTACAACAAATACAGATTTAGCTAACGTTAGTTAAAACACAGAACCAGAGATGGATAAGAATCTTTGGCACAACAATTCAGCCTTGGGGGCTATTTTTTTTTTTTGCAACACACTGACTGTCACAACCTTGGCTCGCTAACTTGTTAGCTTAGTTATATTGCTAGCTAGGTAATGTTAGCTATATTATTTACAATTATATGTCCTTCAGCTAGCTTATTAGCTAGCATACGTTTAGCCCATTCCATTCATAGACGGTAACGTGGCTCTGTAATTTACCTGGCATCTGCAAACAATATCGGCGTCCTGAGCGAGTAGGTCCACAACTTTCCCTTTGCCCTCGTCGCCCCATTGAGCCCCTAGCACTACAGTCACCCTGTTGCCAACATTTGGTCTGGCCACGTGTGGCTCTGTACTAGTGCTATGGGCTGCACCGTTTTGCGCAGCATCTTTTCTCCGGCCTTCCGACATGTCCGTCTCGTTATTCGCTGCAATTCTGCTTTGGCAGTAGTGGTTGCAAACTAGTCCTGCGCGCGATCTGAAATAGTTTATTTTAAACCCGACACGCCCACTAGCTCCATTAATCGACAACAACAGCCAGAGTGTGAGGGGATTGGATTAATGCTCCGGCCCTGCGTTGTCCCCGACACGACATCCACAAGCGTACAAACAGCATAACACCGGACAACAACCTTTGGTTTGTCGTTTGGAATATGTGGGGGCCATACTGTTTGTGAGCCAAATTAACGTCTCTTTTAGGTGAACAGAGAAAAAATATCAGGCTCCCCGAAAAGACTGAATGCCCATCACTATATTTTTTCTATTTGGTAGATATCCGATACATACATGATTGGTCTCAGATCTGCACAAATACAGAATGATTTCTAACGTTCCATAAACTCCATCACGTGACTGCATAATATGGTGTGTTTGTAAATTCCCTCTGGAGTGCCAGAGTGCGCGCAGAGTGCTCTCTCGGCGTTAGTAAATTCTGAGCGTTGTCAGATTGTCCGTTTGTAAATCTAGAGCGCTGATGAGCGTTCACACCGGACGCGCTCTGGCCGATGAGTAGGGTTGGAGATTGTAACTGATGCTGGCAATAATTTCATACCGTTTTTTCCCCCAACGTTAACTGACACCGGTCATATTCGACGGGTGTTGTGTATTTGTAAATCCATCTGTTTTATTCTGCGTGAATTTACGAACGCACCCAAAATGAGTTGGCTGTCTGGAACGCAGCCACAAACGCCCAAAAAAGAGCGAGCCAAATTCTTTTATCCGCCTCTGTGAGCTAGCAAGTGGCTAAATATTAAGCTAGACAGGATGAGGGGGTTACCTTTATTTCTGTCTTTCCTTGTACTTCTGAAAATCGAATTAATCGTTGGAGTATGGAGGTAATTAAACTATCTAACTACCCATTCTGGCCAAAAGAAATGATCCAGCTAGATAACATGGGCGAACGTTATTAGCAAGTTTACGTAGCCTCTTCGTATCTTTTTAGCAAGCTAACTAAGCTTACAAAAGGGAGTATCAAGTAGTTAATAATGTGTTCATGTAAATATAATCTATTAATTTATTTTACAGATACAATAATATTTTGGAGGATGAAAACTTATTTACACTACAAAATGCGGTAAGTACTCTTAACTTCTAACTATTAGCAAAGACACTAGCTAATGCTGGCTAACTATAGCCACCAGGATATTACTAGATTGGTTCCACTAGCACACTAGCAATTAAAACAATTCAGGTGCATGGGAAGAATATGCATATGCTTGGAAGGAATATATATTTCCTACTGTTCAATTTCCCATTGATTATTGTTAAATATATCAAATTAGTTACACACTCTTTTCATATTATAACCCCAAATATAATGTTGTAATAGCTACTCAGACTTCAGTGTGTTTAAAGCAAGTTTTATATTTAGGTTTTCCTCAAGTATGATGGATCAGACTTTGTTGAATGGGAGTATCCAGAGTGTTGTAATGTCAACAACAAAAGGTAAAGGAAAAATATGATGGGACAGTCACCATTTGGCAGATGTAGTGTATGTAATTATTGAACAATAGTTTACAGTTCCTCATGGGTTTTAAAGGATGCCTTCATTGCCTTGACTTCTGTCTGGCACTATTGTTTTTATTGTGAACTCCACTTAGCTCCCCAAATGCCATCATGAAATGCACTTCTCCTGGTTTCCAAATGGTAAAGCCATTGGTGTCTGTAAGTACCTTCTTCATTTGAACTGAATGTTAACAAAAAATATACCATCAAAAAGCCTTAATGTTTAAATTGTTATTTATTTGTAATACATTGTATTGCATGATTTGAACAGTCACCAGAGGAAGAAGAGGCACGATATCTTTTCATCAGCGATTCATTTTTCAGTTTTATCTGGTATGCTGTAGTGCCTATTGACAGGTAAAATACTATTCTCTGTATTTTGTGGAATATGGATTCTAGCTTTTTTGTGTGTTTAATAATGGCTGTTTTAAATTGTTCTCCTTTAGAGGTTCAGCAGAAACAAGCTCCAAGGTAAAATGTATTTTACAACACAAAGCTTTAGTAATAAATGGCAGCTTAGCAGGAAGACAATTTACATTGCTGAAAAAGTTAATGATGTCTGTTTTTATTTCAGAAAGTGAGAATGTGGATCATTGATCCAGAGCAAGCAGACCCTGCTGAAATTAACAACACTGCACTTGTACCCTCAACGGTGAGACCAGTTCTGGCATCGTCATCTCTGTCAGAAATTCATAAAAAGTATCTAAATTGTACTTATGATTTTCAGTTGCATTCTTGTCCCTCAGCAATCCAGATATATCACTAAGCACTTCTACAATAACGGACAGTACCCAGTGATCAAGTTAAAATCTAAGCAGACACACCTGGGGCATTTCCAGAAAGATGGGTAAGCATACCACCCTAAGCCATATCATAAAAAACTAATTCTGACGTACCAATAATACACAATATATACCCTCTACCATAGGTACTGGGAAGCAGTCATCCCTGGTGATGAAAGATTCAACGATTTTCACATTTATGGTCAGCCAATCAGTTTCCAACATCGCTTTGTCATAGACGGTCAGCACACATTCTACTGGCCAGAACCCGCAGAGCCCAATGGGGAGAGGGAGGTGTCTTTGCGTCTGGCCCCAGGAAGCCCTTTATCCCTGGTGTGGGGCACCTGTGAGCTCTACCGCGGCCTGCTCCTCTCCGACACAGGCGCCCTCATAACCAAGAATGCTTTCCTCACCTCTGAGGAGCTGAAGGTGGACCCAGGAATGTTGCCTGTCCCTCCCGGGGGATATTTCACTGTGGACCAAGCTGCTCTTCTTGAGGACGGCATCATATTTAGAATAGATGGCGCCCTCTACTGGAGGGACAACCAGGATCGTGTGCTGACAGAACATCCTCAACTTCCCACGAGTGGAGTGATGGGCCTCTATCAAAGAACGTGCTGCGCTAGTAACTACCCTGTTCAGGTAAGCATCGGCTCCTCCCAAAGGGATTCAATGTGATTAAATGTGAATATCAAAGTAATTATGAAGATCAAAGGTGTAGTCCTTCCATCTCCACATTTAATCACTTGTAAATAACTTGGGTTTAGTCCAAATAAGACAAAAGTCATATATTATTTCTCAATGCATTTTCTTCTGCGTTTTCAGGATGTGGAACTGAGCTCTTTAATTGTGTGGCAAGACAATTTGTTGCTTGTGGGCCCAAAGAAATTTAAAAACCCGGGTAGGGAGAATTTCCTAAAAATTGTGTTGAAGGTTCCTCCAAGAGTCACCTATTTAACAGCATCATTCGGTTCCCACCCGGCCTCCCTGGCCACTCTGGTGATGTACTCCGTCCCAGGCGCTATCCCACGCAACTTCCTCACCAGTTACAACGAACTGGTCCCTAGTTGGATAACCAGCACATTCATGACCAAGTTTAAGCTGAAGGACATCCCTAAAGGTCCATTTGAAATGCGCTTCCTGGAATCAGCCGATGCATCCCTGCTGCTGTGGAACAAAGACACCATCCTCTATAGCTTTCACAATGACAATGAGTGGGGCGAGATCAGACCCTTCAACGCATCACATCTCAGTGCTGCAGCCTTTGGCAGTAAGATTCACCAAGTGGCCTTGGGTAAGATCTCCTGAATCTTTTTGGTCAATTCAAAGACCTGCTGTGATTCTATTGGACTAAGTTGTATAATTTTTATTTACTTAAACTACACTAAACAAAAATATAAATGCAACAATTTCAAAGATTTGACTGAGTTTGTTCATATAAGGAAATCAGTCAATTAAAATTAATTAACCAGGCCCTAATCTATGGATTTCACATGCCTGGGTGTACAAATATGCATCTGTTGGTCACAGATGATTTAAGAAAAGGTAGGGGCGTGGATCAGAAAACCAGTCAGTATCTGGTATGACCACCATTTGCCTCATGCAGCGCAACACATCTCCTTCGCATAGATTGTGACCTGTGGAATGTTGTCCCACTCCTCTTCAATGGCTGCGCGAAGTTGCTGGATATTTGCTGGAACTGGAACTTGACGCACATGTGCTTCGCAAGACTGCAGAATGGTTTGCAGCATGGAGAAGGTCATTTTCGCTGTCTCTGGGTTCCCTGCCCTGTTTGACCAAAGCGCCGATTGCTACCGGGACCTCCATGCTAAAAATGCAGAATGGAGACACATTGCCAATATTATTGGATTCCTTGGTCAGTTGAATGTGAAATAATTTGCTGGAAAGTGGAAGCTAGGTGCTGGCAATTTCTTAGCTAAGCTGTCTAGCAAAGGGGTTAGCTTTGTAATTAGATAGCTAGCCTACTGGCTTGACTGTTTATGAACTTCTGTTTGTACCACCGCACGGTAAAGCAACGCTCGAGTTAAAAATATTGAACGCATGCGGTACACAGAACGCACTGCAGCCTAGTGCGGCATCTCCAACGTATCGTTGCGGACAGCTCCATTAACAATGATTGACCTCCGTCAGAACGTAAAGAGTTTGACATGACATGAGGCTGGAGGCGGCTTATGGTAGAGAAATTAACATTTAATTCTCTGGCAACAGCTCTGGTGGACATTCCTGTAGAAGATTCCAATTGCACCCTTACTCAAAACGTGCGCGTGTGCATTGTGTTGTGTGACAAAACTGCACATTTTAGAGTGGCCTTTTATTGTTCCTAGCACAAGGTGCACTTGTGTAATGATCATGCTGTTTAATCAGCTTCTTGATATGCCACACCTATCAGGTAGAACGATTATCATGGCAAAGGGGAAATGCTCACTAACGGATTTTTGTACGGAACATATTCGAGAAATAACCTTTTTGTGCATATGGAACATTTCTGGGATCTTTATTTCAGCTCATGAAACATGGGACCAACACTTAACATGTTGCGTTTATGTTTTTATTCAGTATAGATGGTAATTTTCCATGAAGAAAAATTGGTGGGGCTTGCTTTAGCTCTTTACAAGTGTTTTTGTGGTTGTGGAAGAACTAGTGAAAGGAGGGATGAAAGGAGGTTAAGTTGGACTGATTGGTGTGATAAAGGAATATGGATGGTGTGGGGGGGGTAGTTATTGGTAGTAGTTATGGCTGTTTAGATTTCAGATTTGAACATCAGAAGTAGACCAAGGTGTCATACCCTCTCATTTTTTGTCTACGATGCGTTGTCGGGAAAAGTGAAGGTTGCCGATTTGAGTCAAAAGTTACTGTTTACTCATTGTGTCATGCTTAGAATATGCTCTCCCATTGTTATCATTTGAAAGTTCTGATTAAGTTCCATGGTAGTTAATTCAACAGTAGTGAACGACTCCAGGACAGGCGGAGCGAGAGGTTCCTGGTGGAGAGCCAGACGCGATCACCAGGATGAAACACGGGAGCCTCACTGCGGTGGTGATCCGCCTGCTCCTTCTGGCAGCGTTCCAAAGCTCCTCTGCGCCCCGACTCCAGGATTCTTTTGGAGTCGAGTCCCCACTACTGTTCAACACTGGGAAGTTAGCTAAAATAGTTGATGTGGTTACTAAAACAGCAGTACCTCTTGATTGGTAGTAGATATTTCTGCTCATATTTCCAGATTTGAATAGCACAGAAGTAGACCAAGATGTCCTACCCTCTAACTTTTTGTCTAACTAGTTGAGAAAGTGATCAAAACGGCAGTTGTTTGAAAACGATTAGACAAAGTTGTTGATGCGGTTACTAAAACAGTTGTATCGTTAGCTCTGTACAAGATATTTCTGTTCCGATTCCAGATTTGATTAGCAGAGAAGTAGACCAAGTAGTTTAGTTAACTTGTTCGGTAAGTGGTCAAAGTAGCTGATTTGTGTCAAAAGTCACATTGTTTACAATGAATGTTGGAAGTCATGATGTCACAATGGGGAGCTTTAGAATGTTGAAAAAAGTCCCATTACAGTGAATAAAGATTGTAAAAGATATCAAAACATTAAATGAAAGCACTATTCCAGACCATTTTACAAGTTTTGAAGTTTGAACAGCGTTTTTAGTTTAAACTGTATAAGATGTCACATATATGCCGGGAGTCAGGAAGCAGGTGCAGAAGGCGAGTTTAATAATGAAGAATGCAGATAAACAAAACATGAGAAGTGTACGGAATGTGAATATAATCAAGGCGATGATGAAGTCCAGGTTTGCGTAATGATGGGGAGCAGGTGTGCGTAATGATGGTTGCCAGGACCGGTGGTTAGTAGAACGGCGATGTCGAGCACTGGAGAGGGGGAGCGGGAGTAAGCGTGACATAAGATGAGTAGCGTGCAGAATAATAATAATAATAACTAGATGGTAATTGTACATGTAGTACAATTGCTGGAACTTGCGTTACTTCTTTAAAAATATTTTTGTGGTAATGGTAGACGTTTTTTACTTTACTATTTAATTAAAGCAAAGCCGTTTTAAACTATGTTAAGTTTTGAAAAACGTTATAGTAGTGGTAGTGTCTGCAGTAGTAAAGGTGGGAACTGGTTATAGTTGAAAAAGTAGGTAGATAAAAAGTTAGGATAGCCTGAACATATGAAAGTTGGTTTGGTGTCTTTTGGTTGAATGGTTCAAGAGTTAGGGAAAGAGGGATACCTAGTCAGTTGTACAATTGAATGCCTTCGACTAAAATGTGTCTTCCGCATTTAACACAACCCTTCTGAATCAGAGAGGTGTGGGAGGCTGCCTTAAATTGACATCCCCACGCCCGAGGAACAGCGGGTTAACTGCCTTGCTCAGGGGCAACAGATTGTTTACCTTGTCAGCTCGGGGAGCCCAAAGCTCTAACCACTAGGCTACCTACTGTTGGTGTTATTTAATGCAAATGTACAGTGCATTCGGAAAGTATTCAGACCCCTTGACTTTTTCCACATTTTGTTACGTTACAGCCTTATTCTAAAATTGATTAAACCGTTTTTCCCTCATCAATCTACACACAATAGCCCATAATGACAAAGCAAAAACAGCAAATAAAAATAATAACTGAAATATTACATTTACATAAGTATTCAGACCCTTTACTCAGTTCTTTGTTGAAGCACCTTTGCCAGCGATTACAGCCTTGAGTCTTCTTGGGTATGAAGCTACAAGCTTGGCACACCTGTATTTGGAGAGTTTCTCCCATTCCCAATGGGAGAACTCTGAAGCTGTCAGAATGACAATCGGGTTCTTAGTCACCTCCCTGACCAAGGCCCTTCTCCCCCGATTGCTCAGTTTGGCCGGGCGGCAAGCTGTAGGAAGAGTCTTTGTGATTTCAAACTTCTTCCATTTAAGATTGATGGAGGCCACTGTGTGGTATCGCATTGTCATTATGGGGTAGATTGATGAGGAAAACAACATTAATTTAATAAATGTTATAATACGGCTGTAACGTAACAAAAAATGAAAAAGTTAAGGGGTTTGAATACTTTCCAAATGCACTGTATATAGTTACAGTTGATAAAATGTGTAAAGAATTTGACGTTAGGATAACCTGAACCTGTGAAAGTTGGCTTGGTGTCCCTAACTTGAACGGTTCAAGAATTACTGTTGACTTCTTGTATACAAATGTATGCACATTTATTTAGTTATAGTTTATAAATGTATTAAAGAATTTGATAGCCTGAATGTTTTAAAGTTGGTCTTGTAGCTTAATTGGCCAATGCAGGACCATTTTGAATTGCTACCTCTGTATTCATATGCTTCTCATTCAAACCTACCTTAATTTATGCACATTAATGGTTATAGTTAAAAAATGATATATAGTATCAAAAATCTTTTGACAACAAGCAATCTAAGTAGGGTCCGTCTAAACATATCACCGTAGATTTGGAGTTAATAGCTTGAGCGGTGAAAGAGGAGATGGGTCTAGAATTTTTGTATTTTTAACATTCTAGTCTATGGGCCTTTTTTGCAATTGAATGCATTGGTATCCATTGCAACGGCTCGATTTGTGCTGCTCAATGATGCGATACGAGAGTGCTCTTAGCTGATGTTAGCTACAGTACCTGCTTTTCGTCACTAAACTCTTGACAAACAGCTGTAACCTTTATCTACCTTTGTGTGAGTATCCATAGCAACAGTTCTGTTTGAGATGCTCAATGAGTACGGTTACATGTACTCAATAATGAGATTATTGTGGATTGTCAAATTTATAAGAATCTACAGGCTACCTAATGCCTCTAACACAACGTGCCATTGGAACACAGGAGTGATGATTGCTGATAATGGGCCTCTGTACGCCTATGTAGATATTCCATTAAAAAAATCTGCCGTTTCCAGCTACAATAGTCATTTCCAACATTAACAATGTCTACACTATTTATGTTAAATTTGATGTTATTTTAATGGACAAAAAATGTGCTTTTCTTTCAAAAACAAGGACATTTCTAAGTGACCCCAAACTTTTGAACGGTAGTGTACATTCAGTTGTTCTGAACTTACTCACACTAAAGAGGGAGGCTCGCTGGGCTTGTGCTAGCACATTGGCAGATCAAATACACAGCTGGAATGCCGCTTAAGGTGTTTACATGTCCTAATAATTCGAATGATTGCTCAGAACCAGTTTTAATCAGCGCATGCTTACTTCGATTTTGACCTTACGCCCATATAGATAAGCAGAGTAAAGTGTTTACATGACTATTGCATAATCTGCCTACTGCCGTAATCAGTTTAATATCAAATTATTGCTGTGCATGGAAACGTACTCAATGATGAGACATAACAGAGTTGTTAACTGACGTTATCTAGCTTCTTTTTTGTCACTCTAAACTACAAACACCTGCCATTTTTTATTGGTATAAGATATATTTTTTTCATACGCCAGATGTCAATAGCAGAGAAGTAGAGGAAGATTTCATACCCTCTACATTTTTGTCTGACTTGTTGGAAGTGGTCAAAACGGTGGCAGTTTGGAAAACGTGTTAATCAAATGTATTTATAAAGTCCTTCTTACATCAGCTGATATCTCAAAGTGCTGTACAGAAACCCAGCCTAAAACCCCAAACAGCAAGCAATGCAGGTGTAGAAGCACGGTGGCTAGGAAAAACCCCAGTTACTAAAACAACTGTATCATGAGATACGTTGCAGATATTTTTGTTCCGCTGACAGATTTGAATAGCAGAGAAGTAGATGAAGATTTCATCCCCTCTCACTTTTTGTCAAACCTATTGGGAAAGTGGTCAAAAGTTCAGTTGTTTATAAAAATGTGAGTACATTTTGTTGATGCGGTTACTTAAACAGCTGTAACGTTTGATCGGTACCAGATAATTCTGATATTATTTCAGATTTGAATAGCAGAGAATTAGAAGAAGATTTCATTCGTTTGGAAAGGCTTCTACATGGAACCCAAAAAACAGTTCTACTTGAAACCAAAAGGGTTCTACCTGGAACCACAAGGGTTCTTCAAAGGGTTCTCCTATGGGGACATCCGAAGAACCCGTTTACGTTCTAGATAGCACCTTTTTTTTCCTAAAAAGGTTTATTGGTGTGCATCTTTTAATTTCTGCCTCAGATCACTCCTGGAACATGCTGGTGAAGATGGAGAACAATATCCTGTTCTACTGTAAAGTGGGCATGCACGAGGTGGTGCGCTTGCACAAGTGGATGGAGCCGGACAGTCGCATGGTCCTCTACCTCAACCAGAAAGAGCAGATCAACATGCTCACCCTGACACCTGAGGGGCTGCACGTCCAGAAGTACCCCATGGTGATGGAGACTAAGAGCGCCATGAAGGGCAGCTACCATGACTGTCCCTTCATCTCCTTTGAGCACAGTATGAACACCATTTCCTATAACATGGATAAGGGAGACCAGATGGTTCTGTGGGCTCAGATAGTCTACCCAGAGGGAAAAGGTGTGCACGTGAAGTTCCTCAGCAACAATGCGGACCTGCTTTATATTGAGCAGAAGTCTCACTTTGAGGGTGTGAACAGTGTGGACACAGTGAACACGGTGAGGCTGTTACTGTATTGATTATGTCATTCCCAGAAACTGGAGCGATACAGTGTTGCTCTTTACAGATTTCCTGTCCACCGATTTGTAGCATGTTTTGTTCTTCTGCTAAACTTTGCTAATGCTCAGTGAAACGGATACATGACGAGTTACCATGACTACATTTCTAAAGACTTATTTGATGCTTTTATTTTA
Organism: Salmo trutta; assembly: GCF_901001165.1. NCBI lineage: Eukaryota > Metazoa > Chordata > Actinopteri > Salmoniformes > Salmonidae > Salmo > Salmo trutta. The sequence goes on from NC_042974.1 coordinate 12,285,269, forward strand.
TTTTTCAGACATTTATAATCAGCCAGAAAGTGGATTACAGTGATGCAACGAGTTATACACATTTGACGTCAGTCCATTTTGTTTGTCAATTTGTGATTGATGTTCATTCAAAGGCTTAATTTATCAGTTTTGGGAATATATTCACGTAAACTGTTAATTTACCTCACAGGAAAAAAACAAGTGGTATTGTTACCCTGGAACTAGTACCCAACCAGATTGGCAACACTTGTAATTTGCCAATGAGTCGGGTAATAATTTTTCAAACCTATTCAACAGTTACTGCATCTATATTTTACTGTAGCACATTGTTATTTACCAACTCTCATATTGTTGACAGATATCCCATTTTAATGTTGGCTGCCCACCAAACAGACATATCCGTGTTGCTAGGTAAGTGGAAACTATTCTGTAAGATTTATATTCTCTAGACAGAGTTAGGGTGACGGTGGACTGATCTATTCTTTAACTGATAAATGTTCATGCTTTTACCCAAAGTGACTTACAGTCATGCATGCATTTTACGTATGGGTAATCCCGGGAATCAAACCCACTATCCTGGCGTCACAAGCGCCATGCTCTACCCACTGAGCTACAAAGGACCACATTGTAGTGATGCCTTCTTGTTATTTCCAGGCCTTGGGGAATGCCTTGTGAGATGCACAGCCTCACCAACTACACCATTTTAAGGTAATCAAGGATGTTGAGAGACTGTATTGTATCCTATTAGTATCAGTTCTCTGCATTCAAACATTCTCTTTCATCTTAGGTCTGTACTCAGAGATCCACAACAAGGCGATATAGTAAGTAATTTAGTTTGCGGTTGTCAGAAATACACAGTACATGTTCCTGTTTGCTAGTATAGATATGTACCGAAACTACTGTAGCTAGTATTGCACCTGAGGCTAGAAATGGAAATAGTTTGAGTATTAAAATGCTGACATTTTAGTGTTGTAGTTAAATGTGATGTTTAAAGTAAGTTAAATTGCCTTCATCATTGATTATGCATTTATTATTGTTATAGGTTGTGCATTACGACTGGGAGAAATTTGGATGTCTACTCAAAACGCACTATAAAAATCAATTTCTCCCAAGCATTGACCTGTAAGTCAAAAAAAGAAAATGATACATTAACAGGAATGACTAAAACTATCAGAGGAATTCTTATTGGTTCACATATTTCTATGCGTGATTACATTTTTTTTTTTTTTATGTAATCAGGTATGATGGAGACAACTATGTTAGGAACGTCGACGCCAACTTCATAGTATGGGACAGATTTGGTCGGAAGGACTATTCTTTTAATGCAACCATGCGCCAGGTACAGTTTATACTTCTTTATCAAATAAGTGAACTTGGAGTGTGTGTGTGTGTGTGTGTGTGTGTGTGTGTGTGTGTGTGTGTGTGTGTGTGTGTGGGGTGGGTTTGAATTTTCCTTACCGGTATGCTCACTGGGGCTCCTTCAGGTTGCCTGTCTCCGTGAATCTCAGACCTGGTTTTCCATGCTGACTGGGGGGAAAAGCCTGGAGGAGGCCTGGGGTCCGGAGGTACAGAGCTGTACTCTTTATATACTGTAGTTCTCATGATCTGTATACATTTCTACCTGCCAGAAACATTGTTCTATAAATGTAGATTCTTCTTATCCCCGTTCCAGAACTACAGGACTTGTTTTAAGGTCAGCCCTGGCAAGTTGGGGAACCTGGACCAGCCTTATGAAATAATGAACAGAAGCTCCAAAAACTTTCTGACGTTTTCCCAGGTGGACAGTGCTACCTATGTGTTTAATGTCAAGATACTGGACCCCAATTACAGGTGAATGACCACTGTCCAGGGTTGGGGTCAATTCCAATTTAATTTGAAATTCCAATTAAATTCTTGAATTCACTCATCAAGTGGAGAATTTATGTTGAATTCAATTCGAAATGTCAACAACCTTCAAGTTATGGAATTGGAATTAGACTGTTTGGACTGTTTGAATTAGTATTATAAAAACATTTAATCTATTGAATTGGAATTTGATATTTGTACATTTCCCAGTCAATGGAATTAATGGACTTAGTATCAAAAGTTGACTGCGGGATTTAAAAAATATAATTTCAAATTGTATTTATATATTTCCAGTATAGCTAGGCTGAATGGTGGCATGATCAGCCTGAAACCCTGAGGGAATTGAATTATAATTTGTGCAATTGTTGGGGGATAATGTTGAATTGGGGATCGAATTTTGGGAATTTACCTGACATTGGAATTGAGAGGAATTTAATGATCTCTGAATTCAAAGACTGACCTGGAATTTGAATTTAATTAAATTGAATTTACAGGGCGAGAGAATTTCATTTGTGGAATGCATCCCAACCCTGCCACTGTCCTGTGGTTTTATTGGGACCCCCCAGTGGTTGCAGAACAAATAACTTACTCCATCACCTTTGAACCGAAACAAACGCACACAAATCAAATTTTATTGGTCACACGCTCCAAATACAACCAGGTTTAGACTTTACAGTATAATTCTTACTTACGAGCCCATTCCCAACAATGCAGAGTTAAAAAGTAAGACAAATATTTGCTTAATAAAGAAGGAAATAGTAACACAATAACAAGGCTATATACAAGGAGTACCAGGACTGAGTCAATGTGCAGGGGTACAAGGTAATACAGTATGTACATGTGTGTAGGGGTAAAAGTGACTAGGCAATCAGAATATACACTGACAAAAATATAAACGCAACATCCAGCAATTTCAAAGATTTTACTGAGTTACAGTTCAAGGAAATCTGTCAATTTAAATAAATTCATTATGCCCGAAACACTGGATTTCACATGACTGGGAATACAGATATGCATCTGTTGGTCACAGAGACCTTAAAAAAAAAGTAGGGACGTGGATCAGAAAATCTGTCAGTATCTGGTGCACAACACATCTCCATCTAGAGTTGATCAGGCTATTGGTTTGTGGCCTTTGGAAAGTTGTCCCACTCCTCTTCAATGACTGTGCGAAGTTGCTGGATATTGGCGGGAAATGGAACACGGTGTCATACACAACGATCCAGAGCATCCCAAACATGCTCAATGGGTGACATGTTTGGCTAGTATGCAGGCCATGGAAGAACTGGGACATTTTCAACTTATGGTAGAACATTGAACATTCAATTCTGGCAACAGCTCTGGTGGACATTGCTGCAGTCAGCATGCCAATTGTACGCTCCCTCAACTTGACATCTTGACATTGTGTTGTGTGACAAAACTACATTTTAGAATGGCCTGTTATTGTCCCCAGCACAAGGTGCACCTGTGTAATGATCATGTTTAATCAGCTTCTTGATATGCCCCACCTGTCAGGTGGATGGATTATCTTTGCAAAGGAGAAATTCTCACTAACGGATGTAAACAACTTTGTGCCAACATTTGAGAGAAGTAAGCTTTTTGTGAGTATGGAACATTTCTGGGATCTTTTATTTCAGCTTGTGAAACAACACTTTACATGTTGAGTTTATTTTAGTTCAGTGTAGAATGAACTGAGTAGCAGCAGTGTTTGTGAAAGTGTCTTATGTGAGTGTGGCGTCAATATGCATGTGTGTGTGTTGGAGTGTCAGTGTAGTATGTGAGTGTTTGGGTAGAGTTGAGTGACTGCATCGAGCCAGTGCAAAATAATGAAGATAAATAATAAAGGGGGTCAGTGTATAGAGGTCCTGCATGGCAGGGAGTTTGGCCCTAGTGAGGTACTGGGGCATACGCAGTACCCTCTGTAGCGCCTTGCGGTCGGATGCCGAGCAGTTGCCATACCAAGCGTTGATGCAGCCAGTCAAGATGCTCTCAATGGTGCAGCTGTAGAACTTTTTGAGGATCTGCGGGCCCATGCCAAATCTTTTCAGCCTCCTGAGAGGGAAGAGGCATTGTCGTGACATCTTAACAACTGCTGGTGTGTTTGGACCATGATAGATCCTTAGTGATGTGGACACTGAAGAACTTGAAACTCTCGACCCGCTCCACTACAGCCCCGTCGATGTAAATGTGGGCGTGTTCGGCCCTCAGTTTTCTGTAGTCCACAATCATCTCCTTTGTCTTGCACCAGTTTAGGAAGAGTGTCCTGGCACCACACTGCCAGGTCTCTGACATCCTCCCTATAGGCTGCCTCGCCGTCATTGGTGATCAGGCCTACCACCGTCGTGTTGTCGGCAAACTTAATGATGGTGTTGGAATCTTAGATATGTTTTTGGTTGTTGAGTCGATTAGATCAATCACATTTCAAGCTTATCTTTCAAATAAACTTTGTTATTTCAGAATATTTTTGCAAGTAAGCTGGCTAAGTCATTGATGCTGCTTTGTAGCATACACCTCAGAAATGTTATTTAGATGACATTGTTGAGTGGACTTGTTTGTGTGCCTTACATGTGTCCATGCCTAGAAAGTCATTGGTCCCTGCTGATAATGTCTTGTAGTAACAGGTGGCGGCCACAACGTGGCAGCTGTCAAACACATTTCAACCTCATGGCGATATACTATCGGTGCTTTTCAGCAGGTCCTGTTAAATTGTATTTTTCTATATCAAAGATTAAAATAAAATGGAATACTGCCTTCAATAGCTTCCATCTATTTTCTCTTCTTAGCTTCTGTGACCTTCATGCTGTGTTTGCAGTCCAGACCTATGGCATTACAATTCCGTAAGTTATGGGGCAGAGAAAATGGCCATGATAAATAACCTGACATATTGCTTTTCAGCATTGCTTACATGTTCTAGATCAATTGCGCACCAAATATCTTTGCATTCTTTTTCATTTCAGGAAGTATCAGCATCTAACTACATATGTGGCCATTGTTTTTACAATTTTCTCACTCTGCATACTGGGCTACAGTTACTGTCGATATGTGACTATTTTCAGGAATCTGCTGGCAACCAAAAGGCATAAATATGAATAGGTAATTAAAATACTTTCATTTAAAAGTGGTTTTATTTAAATCTTACTGTTTGTGATTATATGTTTAACGTCAGTTATGCATCTTTCAGTCATGTATTTTATAGATTGTTACTGTCTCCAACATGTCTCTGCAGTTAATGGAATTGAAATAAGATGTTTAAGAACCAATCCCAAAAGTAATGTTTAACTTTGAACTTTTTGTCTTGATTTCTTGGTGCTCTTTCAAAAACTGTAATAAACCAAGGAGAATATAAACCAAAGCTGGGTAGTTATGTCTAACCTTCAGTTGTCATTACTCTTTTGCTAGATTAGATGGATTGTTTAAAGCAATAGCTATTTGATGACGTTTCTCAGAGGCATCATAAAATTTTGTATTTATAAATGTTAGGTTGATTAATTGATAGCTGCGAAAGCAGCGATTTCCAGGTTGATTAAACGACTGTCGATGTATCGGTACAAAGCGCTTCACTACAGCACAACAGTGGCCACCCGTTATCTGAGAATTGTGTACATTTTCAGTTTGATATTTTTGTGGGAATATACTATTCAACTTAGAAAATAGTTATTAGAAGATATTTCATTTTGATGTTTGAATGGCAATTTCACGCAGAAAAGATTCACGCTCGCTAACAACTCTTATTTCATTGCAAACTGTCTCCAGTCAGTACTGTAGCTATATTGCCAGCCAGCCGACTGCCTTGCACAGCTGTTTACTTATGGAGAAAATTGCACAACGTTTTCGGATGCGGGACTACTTGCTGAACTGAAGGTATAATTTGCCTGTTTGTACTATTAACCTAGTAGTTAGCAAGCTAGCTAACTAGATAAAACAAGTGCAACAAATAAGTAAAAATAACTAGTTAAGAGTGTGTGGATCGGAAAGAAACTGGCGAAAGTGCATCAGGACCCGAAGAAATTCCTGATGGCAAACGAGATGATCATTTTGAACGTTTATGATATGGTAAGTTAATGTTCCATTTAAATTGCTTAAATGTAAGAACACTAACCAAAATATAGCAACTCGCAGCTAACGTATTCCTAACGACAGGTCGTCAATTAAATACCGAACGTTAGCTTTAAAGCGAGCTAGGTATACAGCTTGTAGCTAACTGTAGCTAACAAGACTCTTGTCTGAAGCGGAGGATGGATGGAGCATTGGAAGAGCCCCGAACTATTGCTGATGTATGGCTATGGAAATGTTAACCCCAAAATTAAGGGTTTAACTGGGCTAACAGCCAAGGTCAGGATGTCTCCGGCTGCGTCTGTTTTGTATTCTGGCCAAATCATGATCTGCCTGTCGGCGGGAAACAAAAAGCTAGCCGAGGGTCTGACTGTTATGGGGAAACCGAGGTAAAGGGAGTTCCAGGTTGGATATTCGACGAATATTCGCCTGTAGGTTTCCTTGCGTCCATCAACTGTTGGGGACCGTCAACATAGTGACAACATTTTGTCGATTTACAACTCACACTATTTTCAATTATTTATTTACATTTTTGAATTTCAATAGCTCTTTGGTCATATGACCTACTGACTTCAAACAAGGTTCAGAAAGTACACTCAGTGGGCCTACACATTGCACACCCTTTTGTTTGTCAATTTTTCATCTCACACGTTTTTACATGACTTTTTCAAACTTTAAACTTTCAATAACTCCTTGGTCATGTGACCTCACTTAAAACAAGGTTCAGAATGTACACTGACTACCCTTATATATTGCACACCCTTTAGTTTGTCCATTTTCATCTCACTCGAGGTTACATTAATTTTTCTAACTTAAACATTTCAATAGCTCCTTGGTCCTGTAACCTACTGACTTCAAACAAGGTTCAGAATGTCCACTCAGTGGGCCTACACATTGCACACCCTTTAGTTTGTCCATTTTCATCTCACATGTTTTTAAATTAACTTTTCCAAATTTGGTCATGTGACCTACTGGACTCAAACTTTAGAATGTCCGCAGACTAGCCTTATATATTGCACACTTGTTTGTGTACTGTGAAATCATGTGGTGTAATGTACATTTTTCATAGTTTTAAATTTCAATAGCTCCTTGGTCATGTCAATTGCACACCTAAGAAGCGTGCAGTAGATATATACCCATATTGCATAACCTCTAGTTCAAGTCAAGAGCTACTCTTCCCCCTTCAGTCTGCTCTGCACATGTCTGAAAGTGACAGAGCTAGCAGCCAAGAGTTTTTCACTGTTTGTCATAAAAAATTATAACACTTATGAATGTATGTAAAATGCTAATATGTATTAGATCCAGTACAATGGAATAACTAACACCTGAATTTGAATGCAGCGTGTTCCAATTCCTCCTTCTCTTTCTGTCCAGCAGAGTCAATGGTTCATGCAGATACTGGGGAAGAAATATAGAAATGTATAGAGCCCTTAAATTATTTTACTATTAAATCACCCATATCACAATCCTCATACCTCTTCACAAAAATGTACCTAAATCAATTTTGGAAAAAGGATTTTACTCACAATGAACTCCCAGTGGTTCTGGTTCACATTCAAGAAATCAATGACAGCATTGTTATTATTGTCATGTTATGACTGGTATTTATTACCTCACCCACAAGCCATTTGTGGGGCTGCAGTTTTAAACACTGATTGATGGAGAAGGAAAGAGGACTTTTGTCTGTAGACCTCACAACAGCAACCACCACCTCGCAATTGTTTCGCCACAGAGCTGTGACCTGCAATATGCAAATTAAACACATTTAGAAGAGTTATTGTTTGCTTAAACATGAACTGAAAACAAACTATCACAATCTTTTAACATAAAAAAAAAACATACCTGGCCTGCAGCCTCGTTGTGTTGGAGTGATGTTTCCTCATCCCTGCTCTCATATTTCTTGTGGTTTGCCTTCCCTGCTGGTTTCTTTTTGCCCTTCTTCTTTGGCTCAGGTAATTGTCTGGGGGCTGGAAATACTTTGACTTGGATTTGTGAGGTGAGTATTTTCTTTGTCTCTTGGCCCACTGCTCCTCTTCCTGGTCCAACGACTTGTTGCGGTAGGAGGATTTAGTGAACAGGGATTCTGGCAGATCATGTTTTATTATGTGCTCCCTTTACCTTCCTTGGAGGGTGGCATGCATTTTCAAAATGAATTCAGCTGGATGGAGGAATTTCTTCTTTTGCAAAATGGAATGCTTCATTATCCAGAACCACTGTTCCACATAGCAGTTGGTGTCCTGTGATTTCACTGATTGCGATGTTGTGTTGGTCACATTACAATATCTTGTAAGGTCACCCAGCAGTATCCCACTCCATAGGGGGAAAATGGCCATGTAAGTGTCCATTAGAACATCGATTATCCCAGGGCAGAAAAACCAATTTTCCTCCAGAAGACTCTGCAAATGTTTAAGAACTGACATGAATTCACGTGTGAAGGAAGATTGTCCACATGTTTTCTTTTTTGCTGACATTGCACTTTCTTCATAACTCATCTCTCATCATGTCCTCCACTTTCTCTGACTTCATAATACTCTCATCTAAATGCTTTTGTGATTCATCCACAAGATTACTTTTAGTTGTGATTTGAAAAGCACACACGTGTCTAAAGACATTGAGTGCCTCGAAGAAAGAAAAAAAATAATGTAAAATCGAGTGAGATGAAAATGGACAAACTAAAGGGTGTGCATTATATAAGGGTAGTCAGTGGACATTCTGGACCTTGTTTGAAGTCAATAGGTCACATGACCAAGGAGCTATTGACATTTTAAATAAATAAAAATTCATGTAAAATCGAGATGAAAATGGACAAACTAAAGGGTGTGCAATGTGTAGGCCCACTGACTGGACATTCTGAACCTTGTTTGAAGTCAGTAGGTAACATGACCAAGGAGCTATTGAAATGTGAAAGTTTTAAAAATGTATATAAAAACATGTGAGATGAAAATGAACAAACTGAAGGGTGTGCAATATAGAAGGGTGGTCAGTGGACATTCTGAACCTTGTTTGAGTCAAGTAGGTCTCACGACCCAGGAGCTAATAAAATTTGAATGTAAAAAAAGGTTTGTACTTTGTTTACGCTCCCTAACATTCAATTAGGAATACCAAATGCTGCACACATTTACACATGTTTATTAGCTTTGGAAAGTGAATGAATGTCCAAATCGTGAAAATTAGACCTGTGCAATGTTGTGCACAATTTTTCCAACATCTTGACACTTATTTGGAGTCTGGCTCAAGTGGTTTGAAAGCGTGAATATCTGTCGAATATCCAACATAAAACTCTCTTTACCTCGGTCATGGGGGAGAGTGGGACGCTCATAGGACCCTGGCTGGATCAGCAGTGGTTATCCTACACTTATCCTACACTTAGCTAGTAATCTAAGTGTGGGATAAATCCTAACGTTACTAAGGCTGACCAAACAATTTAAACGTCCACATTAATAGAAATCCACTTTTTCGACCTGAAATACGTTGGCCAGAGTTTACCCATGATGTTGCACAACGATTTAAGTCAATAAATGGTAATCGTTTTAGTCAATGATATAACTAGTTGGGCTTGAAGTGACATCCGAACTTCAAGTTGGGCTTGAAGTGCAAATCCGTGTGAATGCAGTGACTTTGCCTGTGACATGTACAAATTATTTTCAACATATGCTTCTGGGCTGGGTTTTATTTAAATGTTATCACCCGCTAATTGTTTATTAATCAGAAACCGCTGCAAATGTATCCCGCTTCCTGAATGAGATGAGCCAAACAGCCTTGTGTCCACTTTATTCCCTGAGCCATGGATACAAGTAAAATATGGAGTGCAAACGTATGATTTTTTTTGCACCAATTGTATATATATATATATTTTTTTTTACAGAAAATGGGCTTAATCCATTGGATAATTTGTCAATTTTCACTTTTAACTAGTCTGTATTAAAAAAATCTATATACACACAGTGTACAAAACATTAGGAACACCTGCCCCTTCCATTACCAACTGGCCAGGTGAAAGCAATGATCTCTTATTGATGTCACCTGTTAAATCCACTTCACTGTTCAGTCAGTATAGATCAGCTTCAAAGTATGTGTCAGAGTAAATGTATAATTATTTCATGAATTACTTGAATTGATTTGGCCAAGTGCATTTGCGCAGCGGTCTCTGCTCAGTTTGGCAGCTGCGGTAGTGTGAGGGAGATGCCCTTGTGCTTCGCGGTTTACCGGATCTTTTTTCTGCAGTTTTCTTGAAGATCACTCCGCGACACACGATGCAGCGCTGTCGTTCAGCAGCAGATGATGCGCTCTGCCACTGACTTGTCATTCTCACTCACCATCACTCACCATCACTCACCGCTGTCATAAATTGGCTCATGCTAGCCACAAGTTCTGACAGCTCAATTGTCATGAAACGTATATACAGCGATGAGTTTCTTTCTCTTTCATACAAACTTATAACGAGGAGCACAATGTGTTTTGTGCGGGGAAGTGCTTACTAATGAGTCTCAACGAACAAATTAATATGATGGTAAACCCAGGGAGTTCTTTCAAAACAGGGCAGAATCCCTCAGGAAACAGTGCTTAGACAGCAGAAAAGTAAGTCAGCAAGGCATTGTTGGTGATGATAAGCAGAAATAAGGGAGTACGAACTAACTCTCAGTAGTAGATGTGAGTTTCTCTTTCAAACAATCCCCTGGCCTTGTACACAGCTAATAGCTAACATTCGCCAAAGCAAGCTACTAATAGTGCAACCCTAGTAACAGTACAGATTAACATGAAAAGTGATCAGGCCCACTACATTTACTGTATAAATGATTGTTGAAAACTAGTCTAGGTTGGAACTTTTGCTGTTAAAATACAATCATTTTTATTCTTAACTGGAATAAACTGATTGAAGCAAGATGCTTTTTGAGTCAAACACACAGTTCTGGGTTGCTCATCTACAGGAGGAAGCAGTCTCCTGCCTGACTGAGAAAGCAGTAGACGTTCTGGCACCACATGCGTGTCACGGTTCTCAACTCTGACATACTTAAACAAGTACACAAACAGTTTCAAGGCTGAGCATAACCTCAGTGTTGCACTATCAAAAACAAAGCACTGAAAATAGATATGCTCTCATTGGGTGTGTGTGTGTGTGTGTGTGTTTGTTTTCTGGTCTACACCTGTGTGCTGTGATCAATCAGTTTATTCCAGTTCAGAACAACAGTTCCAACCTATACTTTTTTCAACAATAATTCTAAAGTCAGAGGTACAGTAGGCCTGATCATTATTTTTAATCTGTACTGTTATTTAGGGTTGTACTATCAAAAAGCCTGCGTGTGTTTTCAGTTGTTCATCTGTGTGATGTGATCAATCTGTTGATTCCAGTTCGGAATGAAAATGATGTATTGTATTTTAACATCAACAGTTCCACCCTAGACATATGTAAGAATGTATTTTTAATGGGGGAAAATAACATTAACAGATATTTATATGGATATTTTATTGTTATGTTTGTCTATATTGCATTTCTTTTAGGCATAAGGGCAATGAAATGTACCAATATTTATGTATAGTTGTATATTTTCCTAAGCTTGGGTCCCAGGAAAACACAGAATTTCTCATTTGGGTCCCAGGCTGAAAAAGTTTAAGAACCCCTGGTGTAGATGAAGGGGAGGTGACGGGTTAAAGAAGGATTTTTAAGTCTTAAGACAATTGAGACATGGATTGTGTATGTGTGCCATTCAGCATTCATGAATGGCACACTTGGCATTCAGGCCAAAGAGTCCAATCTTGGTTTCATCAGACCAGAGAATCTTGTTTCTCATGGTCTGAGAGTCTTTAGGTGCCTTTTGGTAAACTCCAAGCGGGCTGTCATGTGCTTTTTACTGAGGAGTGGCTTCCATCTGGCCACTCTACCATAAAAGCCTGATTGGTGGAGTGCTGCAGAGATGGCTGTCCTTCTGGAAGTTTCTCCCATCTCCACAGAAGAACTCTGGAGCTCTGTCAGAGTGACCATTGGGTTCTTGGTTACCTCCCTGACCAAGGCCCTTCTGCCCCGATTGCTCAGTTTGGCAGCCAGCTCTAGAAAGAGTCTTCATGGTTCCGAACTTCTTCCATTTAAGAATGATGGAGGCCACTGTTGTTGGGTACCTTCAATTCTGCAGAATTTTGTTTGTACCCTTCGCCAGATCTGTGCCTTGACACAATCCTGTCTTGGAGCTCTACGGACAATTCCTTCGACCTCATGGCTTGCTTTTTGCTCTGACATGCACTGTCAACTGTGGGACCTTATATAGACGGGTGTGTGCCTTTCCATATATTTTCCAATCAATTGAATTGACCACAGGTGGAATCCAATGTAGAAACATCTCAAGGATGATCAATGGAACCAGGATGCACCTGAGCTACATTTCAAGTCTCATAGCAAAGGGTCTGAATACTTATGTAAATAAGGTATTTTTTATTAATATTTTTCTAACATTTTCACAAAAATTAAACCTGTTTTCGCTTTGTCATTATGGGGTATTGTGTGCAGATTGATGAGGGAAAAACATTAATTTACTCAATTTTATAATGAGAAAGTAGTCATCATTGCTGCATCAACAGTTACCCAGTCAGGAGGGCTCAGAAAAATTACAGAGGTCACATTTTATACAAGCAGTAACTGTTTCATTTATTTCTTTGGTGTTGAGTCAAATGCTTCTTGAGTGCCATTTCTGTTTTAAAGGTGCACGGACAGGCTTGATGCATACATAGTAATGGGGAGGTTCTTGCATAATGTCCATGCTTCAATTTGTAATGTCTAATAAGGATGCGTTGATTTGATGTGTCAAATCTGCAATACTTACAGTTCCACTTCATCCATTGAAGGAATAATGCTTTTGGATTTCCAAGAATCTAAAAAAGAATGTACATAAACATTCTTTATTTACTTTAGTTAATATGTTAATTATTAACAAATTATTCTGAAATTGATCGATTCAAGCTATAATGCAAAATTTATTTTTATAACATGGTTTGCTTAACATAACATCTCATTACACCCAAACTAACAATTGTAAATAACAAAGTATATACTAACATTACTACTTGCAAGAGTAGGCTAATTAATCATTGAATATTCTTAGGTTTTTAAATCATATTTTGGTAAAAGAAGGGTTTAAAACCCAATACTAAATAGAAGCATTTGTACTATTATGCAGGTTATTAAATGTGTAACTAAGGCCAAGCAGTAAAAACCTGTAACCCTCAGCTAAGACAATATGAACCCATAGCCCATACAATTGACACAGTTCATGCTATGTGGCTCCATATTCTTTAACATTTGCTGCATTGGTGTCAGAAATTAGATATTGCATGTGACTTTTGCCCTCACAGACAAAAAAATGAATATATTGGCTGCAAGGAATATGGGGGAAATCACTCCAGCAAAGTTGCATTAATCAAATTCCATTTAAAACAAAACAATCAACAAAATGACAATTGTTGGCACCCCATAGGGATTCTTACTGATGAAAAAGGAGCTGTATTGTGGCCTTCCATGGCTCCCTTTTTAACTAGGTATAAAAATAAGGTAATAGCATGGAATATGCATTTTTCATCAATCACAATGTGGAAAGGCAAGAACACTCACAAATAAAAAAAAAAAAAAAAAATGTTTTCCACTATTAAAAAAATAGGTACACTATTAGGGCAGTAATGAAGAAGTTCAAACCCACACAACAGTACATGTGCACTGGAGGCAGATGCACAGACCACTGATTTTACTTCTTGGTTCTGACTTAAAAGTTAAATGAAAACATAGGTCTTAGCCAATTTAACTTAACTTACAAAATTAAGTTAATGTACAGATTTAATGTACAGATTTGTAGTTATCTTGACTTGACATTTAAAGTCAAGACAACTGTTGTTTTCATTTAGTTCATTTGACTTAGTGGATCTAATTTGAATGTTGAGTGAACACATAGTTCATAGCTGATTCAACATGATTCTATAAGTTAAGACAATGTAATGACTTGTAGTTAATATAACATGTCATTTTTTGTCAACACAACTAGGATCTTGTTTTAGTTTATTTGACTTATTAGTTCTGATTTGAAAGTTGACTGAGCAAATTGTTCTCTGCTAACTGAACTAGATTTTACATTTTTACAGCTTTTGTTGAGTTGAAGACAACTTAATATTTGTCAAATCAACACATTTTGCACATTTAGTTGACTTGAATAGATTAAATAAGTTATTTTGACTTAATCGCAAAAACGTTTTTTACAGTGTAGTTCACTGCTTATAGTTTCATGTAATTTGCAGCGTGCATGATCATGAGCAGTAATTGTGGCCTATCATTTCACTTCATTGCCTGCCAGCAGCCTACCTACCAAAAGTTGCAGTGTCCATTACAATGTAGAAAAAGTCATCAGCTATCTTTCCATAGTTACTGATATTACCGGAGCGTCATCTTATTCTTTTGAACTATTTCTATGGTGGATTCGCGGCCGCAATTTATGGACGATGCAATGCCAAAACTTTGGAGAAAACAATAGATGTCAAAGATCGCCACAGATGGAAATCACTGGGCTAAGTTTTCCCTAAATCAATGCTTATGAGAAATCCAGAACCAGCCATAGAGCCAGCTGGCTAATCTGTTGAATACATTGTAGTTTAAAAAGAACCCAGCAACAACAGATTAGCTAGCTAGATATGGTTAGCTTGATGGCAAGCTAGCTACATGTACTATAGATAAGGTTAGCGTGTTAGCTGGCTACACTGACAGCTGTCAGTGCCCTATTTGTTGATGTTTATCAACTCCACGTGTAAATTCCCACACCCAATTTGTGAATATGTATAAGTAGCCATCGTCATTCTTCGGAGGTCGAACCTAAAAGTGCATTTCCTCTCAAGGACAGGAAAATATGTAGAAATAGTGGCGTCAATTTTCTTTAAAAATGCCATTTCTGTACTTGTTTATAAAAAAAGAAATGGCACATTGATTGAAAACACTCATTTATGCAAATGAAAGACATTGAATAATGTACCATGAAGTTGGCTGGTTATCCTGTGAATGAACATCCTGAGTTGAATTTCCATATTAGGAGCTGTGCAGGATGAGAGTGTGGGTCTCTCCAAACCTAGGCACTTACCTTCTGGTGTCAAAACAAAGTACTGAAGGATTTGGAGATGAAGCGTAACCTGCTGCTGTGACTGGCCCTGTTCATCAGAATAAATAATAATGTTAACATGAGGAATAAAATGCACAAGAATGAAGCTATATACATGGAGTACCAATACCAGACCAATGTGGAGCTATATACATGGAGTACCAGATCAATGTGCAGCTATATACAGGGAGTACCAGACCAATGTGGAGCTATATACAGGGAGTACCAATACCAGACCAATGTGGAGCTATATACAGGGAGTACCAGACCAATGTGGAGCTATATACAGGGAGTACCAATACCAGACCAATGTGGAGCTATATACAGGGAGTACCAATACCAGACCAATGTGGAGCTATATACAGGAAGTACCAGTACCACATCAATGTGGAGCTATATACAGGGAGTACCAGTACCAGACCAATGTGGAGCTATATACAGGGAGTACCAATACCAGACCAATGTGGAGCTATATACAGGGAGTACCAGTACCAGACCAATGTGGAGCTATATACAGGGAATACCAGTACCAGACCAATGTGGAGCTATATACAGGGAGTACCAGTACCAGATCAATGTGGAGCTATATACAGGGAGTACCAGTACCAGATCAATGTGCAGCTATATACAGGGAGTACCAATACCAGACCAATGTGGAGCTATATACAGGAAGTACCAGTACCACATCAATGTGGAGCTATATACAGGGAGTACCAGTACCAGATCAATGTGGAGCTATATACAGGGAGTACCAGTACCAGATCAATGTGCAGCTATATACAGGGAGTACCAGTACCAGACCAATGTGGAGCTATATACAGGAAGTACCAGTACCACATCAATGTGGAGCTATATACCGGGAGTACCAGTACCACATCAATGTGCAGGGGTACAAGGTATTTGAGGTGTGTGTGTATATATGTCTATGTGGTCACCCCTTCAAATGAGTGGATTTGGCTATTTCAATTGTATAAAATCAAGCACACCGCCATGCAATCTCCATAGACAAACATTGGCAGTAGAATGGCCTTACTGAAGAGCTCAGTGACTTTCAATGTGGCACAGTCATAGGATGCCACCTTTCCAACAAGTCAGTTCGTCAATTTTCTGCCCTGCTAGAGCTTCCCCGTCAACTGAAGTGGAAACGTGTAGGAGCAACGTTGCAACACTCACTACCGAGTTCCAAACTGCCTTTGAAAGCAACGATTCCAATATGGATTGTATGCTCAGGGAAAACAGGGGGATGAGGGAGTCGCTACTAGATATAAAACCCGAAGCACGTGTCAAAATCTAACATTTTCTGGGATTCCTGAAGATGCATCCAATAATCCAGAAGGGGCAATCAGAGTTTGTGCAATCCGCCTTGAAACTTCCTCTTGAGACTGTAAACAAGTTGGCTTTCCACTGAGTGCACAGACTTGGTGCTCGGAGTGGAAAGACCAAGGGTCCCCGACTGATCATTGCAAATATTTGAACACTCAACAAAAGGAGCTGATCAAAAGCAGAGGAAGGGAGCTGAAAGGGACCAAATTTGGTCTCAATGACCAATTTCACCGGGAGATAAATGAACGTCGCAAGAGGCTGTATCCGGTACAGAGGCAACCGAGGGAGAGGGGTAAGCTGCCTTTCTGTTTATAGACGGACAGCTCTTCCGAGACAGCTCCATAACACCATGGCTGTACTAAATTCTATGGGGACGTCAGTTTACGGGAAAAAATAATGGGGACTGTAAAATTTGCCATTGTGATTTATAGGATACTTTTTTTAGAAGGACATTTTCTACCTGCAAGCTGCAATGTTTTTTTGTTGTTGACATTATACTGTAGGCTATTTTTACATAGTTGGCAGTAGAAGTTACTTTGTTTCATTTTCACCTTTCAGGCCAGGACAATAGCTGTTAGATTCAATTTGGGTTGTGGGTAGAAGTGGAGAACTCAATTGCTCTTTCAGTCATCTGATTTCTGCTGTGGGAATTGTGAGAAATGCAAAGGGAAACATTAGCGTTCATCTGTATTTCAGTGGGCAAGGCTGACTGACCACAGCATCTAACGCACTACACATTTCCTATTTAGTTGTGGTGGTTGTAGGCTATTTTCCTGTTTTTTACACCCTCAGCAGGAGCTCAGATACGGTATCTTCAACCTAGCTTAATTTCCCCTTGAAAACCGGATGTGGGGACCCGCCTCTTAAGGCTTTTATTTTACACCTGCTACGTTAGGTTCGTTTTTGTGTGTGTGTGACGTCACCTCAAGTCTTTGCTGTTTTGGGGAAGAACACTATACTGATGTACTGAGATGTCTAGTTGTTCACCCTATTCAAACCAAATGCCTAGTTGTACACTTTCTCAAAGAGAAGATTCTCCCTTTAGCCTAGATCCTAGGCTATTTTCCTATCCAGTCCCAATACCACTGAAACGCAAAATCCTGAATCCTGTCTCGCATGACAATTCCTAATTTTATTCTGTAATCCATAGGTTGCATTATTAAAGCAACGTCTCTCGCCTATGCATGTCAAAATACCGCTATAGCCTTTTCCTCGCTTCTTTGAGCTTTCTCGTACTTGCTGCCTATATGAGACCTTCTCATACTAAAAAATGGTATGAGAGTAGATATGGATTTTATTTTTTACGGAGTTGGTCCCCGTTAAGATATTTCCACTCTTCATCTCCCTGTTATTCATTTGCTGATCTGCTATTTGTGTAATCAACAACATTCTGCCAAATATAGGAGATATTCTGTCATTCGTTGGGGGTTAGCAGGTCTAGCAAGCTTAGCAACTTTGGTCAATTTGACTTTTGTTTGTTTTTATGATTCGACAACGCTTTACACGGGGTGCGTCCTGAGCGCGCTCGGTGTCGAGATGGCGTACTGCTGAAATGTGCTGAATTAATTGAGAAACATGATATTGCTCTGAATTTATGATCGGCCTGTTTCGCAATTCACAACAATGTCAATGGCGATCACAGAGTAACTATCTTTACTAAATAT
Source organism: Salmo trutta (assembly GCF_901001165.1). Lineage (NCBI taxonomy): Eukaryota > Metazoa > Chordata > Actinopteri > Salmoniformes > Salmonidae > Salmo > Salmo trutta. The sequence continues at coordinate 12,303,249 of NC_042974.1, forward strand.
CATATTAATTGCTATGAAATCTTTACATGGTGCCACAGCCAACAAGGTGGTGCAGTGCCCCCCCTTATTTGGGGAGAACCCTGGCACAGTGAACTTCCAATTGTTTCGGTATTTCCCGGCAGGGGCGTGATGCACCCCAAAATCTTAGGGGGCACAAAGTAAGTGATGATGGTTTGGGGATGATCCAGAGTGGGGCTAGGCCCATCTGTAAAATCGAAAATTTGCCATTTTTCAAACACCTTTTCCCTGCAATCTAGAGCCATAATCATTATGCTTAATTCTGTCTAAAATGTTTATTTTACTGCATATCTCTTGAGCTGTCTCTATCCTCCTAACTGGTGGTTCTTTTTTTTTTAAGAAACTAAATATACTTCTCTGCTATCTGGGTAAAAGATTGAAGATGTCTTATTCAGTACATTTATTAATTGCCTGCTTTTCTAAAGTCTACCAACCTTGCCAGCAGGCATGCAGGTAAGATAGTTAGACAAGCTTCATTGATGGTCTGAAATAGCTTCTTGGTAGATATTGGGAGAGATTTTGGGAAAGATTTTGTGAACCTATCTGGGATAGCTAAAGCCAACTTCATAAACTTGCTAGGTGGCTAGTAGTATTACAGAGAAATGACAAAAATGTAAAAAAAAAAATATATATTTTTTAATCTGAGGGGGTACGTGTCCCTGTGCCCCCAATGGGCATGTTTTCTGGGACTCAGGATAAATATGAATTATTCCCCGTATTGAAACTTAGTACATATTCGGGAAAATATTCATCCCTACCAGGCAGTGACTGAGTCGACCTGCATCCGGTATCACTATTCATGTCTGTCTACTTCAGCAACGGTGGAAATTAGGAGATAGCACAAAGGGTAACATCAGATTATTCTAATGTCACAGAGATAATTTACAATGAAGATTGCAGATCAGCGATAATACTAGCACTTCAAATGAGCCTGTACTCAATTTACATAACAAATGATGTCAAGCATAACATAAATATTGTTGTTCTCAAGTTGAACCAAATCTTGAGGGTTTTGCAATGTAAACTTATGTATGAAAACATAGCATTGTATAATTGCTCACTGCTGGTTAGTTTCATGAGTGCCTCTGTTTACGCATTTGGTCATCAGTGCATCGCAATGTTGCTTTTCAAGTGCTCATGAGGGAATGGCGAAAATATGTGTAAGTAGGAGAGAACACCCTCTAAAATGGTATCTTTTCTTTCAAATAGCCTTTTTTCTCCCTCCGTCTGCAGTCGTCACTGCAGTAAACTTGGTACATTAAAACAGGAGACCCTGGGTAGTCTAATAGATTTGAATATCCTGTGCTACAAACAGGAATGTACCATTGGGAATCATTTAATATGGTGATGATATTGTTGGTCTGTCTGTTCATGTAAACAAAGCAAAAAAAGAAACATCCTCTCACTGTCAACTGCATTTATTTTCAGCAAACTTAACATGTGTAAATATTTGTATGAACATAACAAAATTCAACAACTGAGACATAAACTGAACAAGTTCCACAGACATGTGACTAACAGAAATGGAATAATGTGTCCCTGAACAAAGGGGGGGGGTCAAAAAGTAACAGTAAGTATCTTGTGTGGCAACCAGCTGCATTAAGTACTGCAGCATCTCCTCCTCATGGACTGCACCAGATTTGCCAGTTCTTGCTGTGAGATGTTACCCCACTCTTCCACCAAGGCACCTGCAAGTTCCTGGACATTTCTGGGGGGAATGGCCCTAGCCCTCACCCTCCGATCCAACAGGTCTCAGACGTGCTCAATGGGATTGAGATCCAGGCTCTTCGCTGTCCAAAGCAGAACACTGACATTCCTGTCTTGCAGGAAATCACGCACAGAACGAGCAGTATGGCTGGTGGCATTGTCATGCTGGAGGGTCATGTCAGGATGAGCCTGCAGGAAGGGTACCACATGAGGGAGGAGGAGGTCTTCCCTGTAATACACAGAGTTGAGATTGCCTGAATGACAACAAGCTCAGTCCGATGATCCTGTGACACACCGCCCCAGACCCTGATGGACCCTCCACCTCCAAATCAATCCCGCTCCAGAGTACAGGCCTCGGTGCAACGCTCATTCCTTCGACGATAAACGCGAATCCGACCATCACCCCTGGTGAGACAAAACCGCGACTCGTCAGTGAAGAGCACTTTTTGCCAGTTCTGTCTGGTCCAGCGACGGTGGGTTTATGCCCATAGGCAACGTTGTTGCGGACCTGCCTTACAACAAGCCTATAAGCCCTTAGTCCAGACTCTCTCAGCCTATTGTGGACAGTCTAAGCCAGGGGTGTCAAACGTCCGGCCCGCGGGCCGGATCAGGCCCGCAAAGGGGTTTAATCCGGCCCGCAAGATGATTTTGTAAAGTATAAAAATGAGCTGCAATTTTTCAATAAAAGAAACTGCTGTTCCAATTGCATCCACTAGATGGCGCAATAGCAATTGTGTTAAGCAAGCAAACTGTTTGTACCGGAGCAGAGCAAGTAGGTCAAGCAAGTGCAGCCAGTCCGGATGAGCTACTTTGTTTTGCCCGCGATATTTATTACGGCTTCTACTTTTAACATTATGTGCTTTGGCACCCTCATTGCCCCAATATGTCTCTGTCAAAAAAGAGAAAAGTGGACGCAGAGTGTTCCAAGAAAAATGGTCATCCTCCTATTTATTCACGGAATTGAATGGGAAAGCTGTATGTTTGGTGTGTTCACAGCATGTTGCAGTGCTGAAAGAGTATAACCTTCGTCGCCACTATGTGAGTCTTCATGCCGACAAATATGACAACTTTCAAGGACAGCGGAGAAGAGAGAAGGTGAATGAACTGTTGGCGGGTCTGAAGAAACAGCAGTCTGTGTTTACTCACAGCCGAGACATCAGTGACGCTGCAGTGAAAGCTAGCTACCTCATTGCTAATGAAATCGCAGTGGCTTCAAAACCATTTAGTGAGGGTGAATTTATAAAAACATTCATTATGAAGGCAGCGGAGATTGTGTGCCCTGAAAAGCGCCAGGCTTTTGCAAATATCAGCCTGACAAGAAACACAGTTGCAGACAGGATTTCCGATCTTTCAGTGGATTTGGACAGCCAGTTGAAGCAAAAAGTAAAGTCATTTTATTGGGTTTTCAGTTGCAATTGATGAAAGCACGGACATTACAGATGTTGCACAACTGGCCATTTTCATCCGCGGAGTTGATGACACATTGACCGTCACCGAGGAGTTCGTGGAGTTGGTGCCGATGACAGATACAATGACAGCAGCTGATATTTTCACCGCACTTGTTGGCGCGCTGGACAGGGTCGGAGTGGACTGGTCCCGCGCTGTCAGCCTGGCTATAGATGGTGCGCCCTCAATGATCGGGAAAAAAGCAGGCGTTGTGACAAAGTTCAGAGAGAAAGTGCAATCTGCAAATGGAGGACGTGATTTTTGGACTTTTCAATGTATTTTGCACCAGGAGGCTTTGTGTTGCAAGTCATTAAAGATGGATAACGTCATGACTGTTAATTTCATCCGATCCAGAAGCCTGAATCACCGTCAGTTTGACAGCCTTCTCAGAGAGAAAGACCACATCTATGGCCTGCCATACCACACTGAGGTAAGATGGTTAAGCCGAGGTGCTGTGCTTAGGCGTTTCTTTGATTTACGAGAAGAAATTGAACAGTTCATGGAAGAAAAGGGCAAACCAGTGTTAGAATTTCATTCCGCAGAATGGATGCAGGGCCTTGCATTTATGGTGGATGTTACAGAGCACCTGAATAACTTGAACAAACAGCTGCAAGGGCGCAACAAAGTCGTCACGCAGTATTATGACAGCATACGTTCTTTCAAGTTGAAGCTGTCATTGTGGGAGACGCAACTCGCCGGTGGTGATGCAGCTCACTTCCCCTGTCTGAAAAATGTGTGCGCGACCCAACACGTGGCAGACATGAAGCGGTTCAAAGATAAAATAACGGGACTGTTACGGGAGTTTGAGCAACGCTTTCAGATTTTTGGTGAACTGGAGAAAGACTTCAACGTTTTTTGCTCGCCATTCACCGTGAATCCCTCTGATCTGCCCGTCAGTATCCAACTTGAAATAATAGACTTGCAGTGTGACTCGGATATGAAGAGCAAATTTGCTGCAGCTGGCTTGGACACATTTTATCAGAATCTCTTGCCAGGTTACCCCAACTTGACAGCCCTCGCTGCAAAACTGTTGTGCATGTTTGGAACCACATATCTTTGTGAGAAAGTTTTCTCTGTAATGAGCATAAATAAAACAAAGCTGCGCTCAAGGCTCACGCACAAGCACTTGAATCACATCCTGAAGTTGGCTGCCACTCAGGATGTGACGCCTGATATTGATGCGCTGGTGAAAGCTAAAAGATGCCAGGTATTAGGAGTCAAATAAACTATGCAACCCCACTTAAAGTGCTGCATGAGACACCCTGATATAGTTCTGTGATCTGTGATATACTTCTGTGAATCACTGAGGCATTGTGTGTTTGTGTGTTCTTTTTCTTTACAATTTTCAAATAAACTTGAGGTGTTTTATGATTAATAGTCTGAAGTTGTTGTTTTTAAATTATATATAATATATATATATATATATATATAATATATCTATCATGATTTTACCGGTCCGGCCCACTTGGGAATAGATTTTCCTCCATGTGGCCCCTGAGCTAAAATGAGTTTGACACCCCTGGTCTAAGCACTGATGGAGGGATTGTGCCTTCCTGGTATAACTCGGGCAGTTGTTGTTGCCATCCTATACCTGTCCCGCAGGTGTGAGGTTTGAATGTACCGATCCTGTGCAGGTGTTGTTACACGTGGTCTGCAACTGCGAGAACGATCAGTTGTCCGTCCTGTCTCCCTGTAGCGTTGTCTTAGGCGTCTCACAGTACGGACATTGCAATTTATTGCCCTGGCCACATCTGCAGTCCTCATGCCTCTTTGCAGCATGCCTAAGGCACGTTCACGCAGATGAGCAGGGACACTGGGCATCTTTCTTTTGGTGTTTTTCAGTGTCAGTAGAAAGGCCTCTTTAGTGTCCTAAGTTTTCATAACTGTGACCTTAATTGCCTACCGTCTGTAAGCTGTTAGTGTCTTAATGACCGTTCCACAGGTGCATGTTCATTAATTGTTGAACAAGCATGGGAAACGGTGTTTAAATCCTTTACAATGAAGATCTGTGAAGTTATTTGGATTTTTATGAATTATCTGTGAAAGACAGGGTCCTGAAAAAGGCATGCTTCTTTTTTTGCTGAGTTTAGATTGAGGATTCCCTGTCTTCATTGACACAGATCAGGCTGCTGTATCTAATTGGAAGAGAGAGACTGGCCTTAACTGCTGCTTTGGGAAATTGTCTTTTGGGGTGCTATTTAACTTTTTATTAGCCTATTAACTTGGCTAACTCTGAGCTCGCTTCAGGAAAAACAATATCATACAGCTAAAACTCCCTTTCTTTGGGGGGGATCACTCTCTCTCTCCACACACACTATGTGCTTGTTGCTCAGAGCAGACAAAAGGAAATGAGGTCTGTGGAGGCCTCCGGGGGCCTTGGGCGGGCTGCACGAGCAGCAGAGCATGTGGTGGGAGTAGAGTAGACTGGGTCAGAGGCATTGAGGTAGTCAGCAATGACACACCACTACAGCACAGCCAGCACGCCACAGCAGAGGAGCCAGCCACACAGAGACCAGGGTTGTGTTCTGGAGGGAGAAAACGTTTTGAAACAGGGAGCTACTGGAACCTGAACTTGTCCAATAAGAACACAGATTTTTGCTTTGGTGTGCCCTACTGAGCACAACCCAGTAGGTGGTT